>NC_089874.1:39047500-39347500 GCF_040182565.1 Anser cygnoides | reverse complement strand
TCTTGTGGGAGACGTGGTAATTGGCGGCTGTCTCAGTCATAGTGACCATGAAGTGGTTGAGTTTAGAATTTATGGTGACAGAAGGAAAACTGCCACCAAAACTTCAGCCCTGGTTATGGGGAAAGCAGACTTCAGGCTGCTCAGGGAACTAGTCAGCAAGGTCCCCTGGGAAACTGCTTTTGAAGGCATAGGCGTCCATCAGTGCTGGTCAATCTTTAAGCACTGCCTCCTAAAAGCACAAGATCAGGCGATTCCAAAATATTGGAAGTCAGGCAAGAGTGGCAGAAGGCCGGCCTGGCTGACCAGGGATCTTCTACTGGAGCTTAGGCGAAAAAAGAAAGTGTACGGCTGCTGGAAGGAGGGTCAGGCGATAAGGAAGGAATACAGGGATGCTGTTCATGTTTGTAGGGAGAAAATTCGTGTGGTCAAAGCCCAACTAGAGTTGAAGCTGGCCATGTCTGTGGGAGACAATAAAAAAGGTTTTTTTTAGATGTGTTAACAGAAAAAGGAGAACCAAAGAAAACATAGGTCCGCTACTAGATGGGGAGGGTCTCCTCACAGACAATGACATAGGCAAAGCAGAGATGTTTAATGCCTTCTTCGCCTCTGTCTTCAACACTGATGATGGGCTTCGGGACCCAGGGTACCCTGAGCTGGAGGACCATGACGGTGGGAAGGACAAACTCCCAACCAACCCTGAACGTGTGTGGGATTTGTTGCTCCACCTGGATCCATACAAATCCATGGGTCCGGATGGGATTCATACCACGGTGCTTAAAGAGCTGGCTGACGTCATCGCGGGACCTCTCTCAATTATTTTTCAATGATCTTGGGAATCTGGAGAGGTCCCATTGGACTGGAAGCTGGCAAATGTTGTGCCAATTTTCAAGAACGGTAAGAAAGAAGACCTTAGCAATTACAGGCCTGTCAGTCTCACATCAGTGCCTGGTAAAATTATGGAGAGGGTGATCCTTGAAGTTATTGAAGCACACCTGGGGGACAATGCAGTCATTGGTCCCAGCCAACATGGGTTCATGAGGGGTAGGTCCTGCCTAACAAATCTGATTTCTTTTTATGATAAGATCACCCATCTAGTCGATCAAGGGAAACCAGCCGATGTGATCTTTTTGGACTTTAGCAAAGCTTTTGACACGGTTTCCCATAGTATCCTACCGGACAAAATGTCCAGCATACAGCTAAACAAAAACGTCATACGATGGGTGAGCAATTGGCTGACGGGCAGGGCTCAAAGGATTGTGGTAAATGGGGCCACATCTGGCTGGTGGACGGTCACCAGTGGGGTCTCCCAAGGCTCCATTTTAGGGCCAGTCCTCTTCAATGTTTTTATAAATGATTTGGATGTAGGACTAGAAGGTGTTTTGAGCAAATTTGCCGACGACACGAAACTTGGAGGAGTTGTGGACTCAGCTGAGAGTGGAAAGGCCTTGCAGAGAGATCTGGACAGATTGGAGAGCTGGGCGATCACCAACCACATGAAGTTTAACAAGAGCAAGTGCCGGGTCCTGCACCTGGGATGGGGCAACCCTGGCTATACGTACAGACTGGGCGACAAGACACTGGAAAGCAGCACCGCAGAGAGGGATCTGGGGGTTGTAGTTGACAGTAAGTTGAATATGAGCCAGCAGTGTACCCTGGCAGCCAGGAGGGCCAACCGTACCCTGAGGTGCATCAAGCACAGCATTGCTAGTTTGTCGAGGGAGGTGATTGTCCTGCTCTACTCTGCACTGGTGCGGCCCAGCCTCGAGTACTGTCTGCAGTTCTGGGCACCACAGGACAAAAATGACATTAAATTGTTGGAGAGTGTCCAGAGGAGGGCGACGAAGATGGTGAAGGGCCTAGAGGGGAAGATGTATGAGGAGCGGCTGAGGTCACTGGGCCTGTTCAGCCTGGAGAAGAGGAGGCTGAGGGGGGACCTCATCGCAGTCTACAACTTCCTCGCGAGGGGGAGTGGAGAGGCAGGTGACCTATTCTCCGTTATCACCAGTGACAGGACCCGCAGGAACGGTGTTAAGCTGAGGCAGGGGAAGTTTAGGCTGGACATCAGGAAGAGGTTCTTCACCGAAAGGGTGGTTGCACACTTGAACAGGCTCCCCAGTGAAGTAGTCACTGCACCAAGCCTGTCTGAATTTAAGAAGAGATTGGACTGTGCACTTAGTCGCATGGTCTAAACTTTTGGGCAGACCTGTGCGGTGCCAGGAGTTAAACTTGATGATCCTTATGGGTCCCTTCCAACTCGGGATATTCTATGATTCTATGGTTCTATGTCCCTCCAAGTGCTTTAAGAACTTTAGAGAGAGCTAATTAGGAAACTTCCTTGATGCTCAGAGCTGCAGAGCTTCCATGCTCTGATGGCTGTGCCTTCTTGTCAGTGATGTGGACTGGTACCTGTATTCTTTTTTTGTGAATTGTGAGTGTAGTAATGGTGGGGGGTCAGTAAGTTTGTCATGCAGAAATGGTTTTTGGGAGGCCTTGTTTTCTGGTCAGCCAGCCTTGAGACAGAAATTGGCTTCTTAGGTTTCTGTGTACTACTGCTTATCCAAGAGGATACAGGTGGTAGAAAATGCAAAATCCTGGTGTGAGACTGTGGTGGTCTATCTCTGGCTTATATTTGTTTCCCTTTTTCTCTTTCTTTCATGTAGTGTTATCTGTCACTGGAAAAATAATTTATACAAGAAGAAAATATTGTCCTGGCAAAGATTACTTTCAGCAGCCTGAAACAAGTTGTGTGCAAACAAACAACAACAGCAACAACAAACAGTTGTCTGTAAACTGTTGCAT
This sequence comes from Anser cygnoides, assembly GCF_040182565.1. Taxonomy (NCBI): domain Eukaryota; kingdom Metazoa; phylum Chordata; class Aves; order Anseriformes; family Anatidae; genus Anser; species Anser cygnoides. Next base: position 39,344,701 of record NC_089874.1, on the reverse strand, counting down.
TTGCCTAGCAATGCTCTTGTTTGAGTCAGAATAATTATGTTAATTTTTAATACACATATCACTTCTGCAGGGCAAGGTTGAATATGGAGTTCTTTGTGTTTCTACCAGATGACATTTTGCATGCAGTCTTTTCCTTGTATTAAATCCGTTGAGTCAGAATAGGGAACAAAGCTGCCATCCTTCTAATCATCTCTTTTTTGAGGATATTAGCACTAAGTCCTTAAGGTGTTGAAGAAATCTGATTGCCTTGCTTGTTTGCTTTAGTAAGCTGCCAATACTATTTTTTCTTCATGTTATAGGCTTTGGTTACTTGAACTGCCCCTTTCTAAATTAAATGGAAGCACTTTTGATTGCAGTTGCTCTTTTTGAATAGACAGGTATACTGAACTTTTTTATACCCTTCTCTGCACTAAATTGGATATGTATGAATAGCTTGTTATTACAAAGATGTAGCTGCTTATAGGACAGACTTCTGCATTTTGACTTTCTCATATGAATTAAAAAAAATATATAAATCAATATTCTGTGTTTTAATGTTAATAACCAAACCTGAAAGAAAAAAATATCAAACTCTAAGTGCTGTAGAGGATCTTCAACAGTCTGGACCTACAAGACAACTTCCAGGAAATAAAAGGGTGTGGGGAGAACCTATTTGAATGTATTTGGCAGCTGGTGGTGCTGGTAAATGAATGTTAATGTATTTCAAACAGAGAACTTTACAGATCTGTGGAAGCTTTTCAACCATCGCTATTAAGATTTTCTGAATGTTCAGACAGAAGTTCTGCTAGGAACTGTTACAGAAATTAATATTGCTTGTGATTTTGTTTTAAATAGCAATCTTGTGAGTCTGGAGAACTTCCAGGAAATGAGAATAAAAGCCAAGGTCTCTTCAGCAGTTACACAGAATAGACAAAATAACCTAGGTAACTGGGCTGGTTGCCTTGACACTGACACCAGGCAAGATGATTGAGACTGATATGGGATGCAATCAGACTAATATTAGCAAAGCTAATGCCAGTCAGCATGGTGCTATGGAAAGCAGGCTTCCTGTTGTATTTTCCTGTGAATTATATTGGGGGTGCTAAATGAGACAGTCTTAGATTTACTTATGACACAGGGCTTGGATGCAGTGTGAATTTTCTTAAGGCAAACGACATGCACGCAGTAGTAGACAGTCGATAAGAAAAATTGCAATGAGGTCAGTTCATAAAATAACTGTAAATGCAGGTTCATTCAGTTATGCAAATATTTTCTAAGTGAGTTCCCTGAATTTTAACTTTCTGTTTATTCATTTTGTTAATGGGTATTGTGGGGAAAAGCATATAATCACTTTTGGCTTACAGGGGAAAAAAAGGAAACTACTGAAACTGGCACTGTGTGCTTGAGCAATGGAGAATGCAGAACACTACTTCTAAGCAGTGAAGTTGTAGGATGCAGTGCATTAACAATAATCATTTAAAAATATTTTGGAGACTATATGTGATATAATGACATAGAAGTCTCTAGGTAAATATGTCCATAAATTAATTCATAAAAACCATCAGTGATATGTATTTGAACAAATTTCCTTCTGATAAAATAAATGACCTCAATGTTTTATTACTGTGTGCACTGTAAGTTACCTTTTCTCTGATGTGTGTGGGAAAGATGCAAATCCACCAGCATTATTTAGAACAGCTTTATTCTTTTAACTCAATACTTATTCAATTACTAGGTAACTGCTCAAGCAAATCAGGCACTTGCTCATGCACTTCTCTCATATGTACCTTTGTGAAGCCCCAGCTGGACCTTCAGAACCAGAGGTGTGTGGGGGGGTTGTGCACCCTGGGCTTCTCTGTGGCTGCTTGGAGTCGTCTGTTCCAGCAGTGAGATCTGCTTTCCAAAACCTTCAGCTGCACCACATGCTTTGTCTGTCTCTGAAAATTCAGTGCCATATTCCTAAACTTCTGTTGTGTTTAGAAAGACCTGAAAACAAGCAACCTCACCCCCAACTTTAGAGTCCTTAACTGATACTTTTCACCAAAAATAAATAAAAAAATAATTCTGTGACTTTTGTCAAACGACAACAGAAATTCATATATGCTGATAGAAAATCAAAGATCTGGTTTTTGTAGTTTGGTTTTTGCTTAGAGGTGCAAAGCTTTCAGAATCATTGAAGCTATAGTGGGTATCACTTTTTTCCACTTCAGACAGTGGAAAAATTAACTTTGTTGAGAAAGAAATTCAGTTTGTAAAGCTGTATGCTTAATGAAACTGTTAGATTTTTTGAGAGAAAAATTTCTCTGTTAAGTTACCTATAAATCATTTCACTTTTTTTTTTTTTTTTGGTTTTACTCCAAAGTTTCAGTGTCATCTTGGAATTAGTTTTTGAGTGGTTATTACTTGCAGACTGCCAGAAGATGATAACCTGTCAAAAGCTATGTGGAAAAGGTTTAGTGATATCCAAAAGGGAGTGACTCTAAGAAACTTCAAAATCTTTGGGAGCTGATGCATTTAGGATGTGCTTTGTCAGTTGTATATGGAATGGGCAAAACCTCACTGAAGGTGGAATCATGCCATTTCAGAAGCTGCTAAACCTTTCGGTGGTTTCAGTTAATTCATTCTAAATATATCATCAGACATATGGAAATGAAATCTTGGCAAGAAACACGTCATTGTGGGTTTTGTTTTGGTGTTAAGTGACAAGAGAAGCCGTGGATGTGTACAGTCAAACAAAAGCTGTAGAAAAGATCCTAGGGGGAAAAAAAAAAAAGTCTTTGGGCTAAGTGCTGTCTGAAAAGGGCCTTGGAACTAAGAAAAAATAAATTTTAAATTACTACTCTTTCCCTGAACATGGAGGAATTTTTGTTCCTGTTATGCATTTATGTGAGTGAACTGCATCAAGGAAATTACTCTACGTAAACATCTCCCTCTGGATGGAGATGAGAGGGAGATAGGAATTATTTTCTGAAAACAATACAAAAAAATCTCTTTTGCAACTCTTAAATAGATAAGGAATGGCTGAGCTTTCCAAACATTGTAGGAATAACTGTGAACATAATGATTTTAAATTGTACATCAAAGAAGCAAGAGATACTTTTAGATAATAAATGCATTACATATCCAGACTTATTTCATGTATATAATGTTAGTAAATGTCCTTAACTGAGCATTGATGTTCTAAGCTTTCACACAGATCAGTGAACTTTAAGTATGTATTTATGAGATATAGAGCCAGCTGAAGAGACTGAGCTGCCAGAGTCAGCTTAAAACTTAGACAGCTTGCAAAAATGTGAACATCACAATGCATGATATAACATACCTTGAAAACACTTGCTCTGTTATAATGTGAAGTGCAGGTGGATAACTACAAAGATTAAAAAGTGATTTTTATTGAAAACAAATACATGCTGCTTCTGCAGTCTTTCTGATACATCTGATACGGAAAATGCTGGTGCTGCTTGCAGTTAATTTTGTGACAGTGGACCTTTGCTTAGCTATTTATGGTTATTAATGTAATCAACATCTCCCAAGGCATTGTTATAAACCAGTTTACATGGAAATAGATAGCTGAAGCCTAGTGATCAGAATGACAAGAAACCACTTGAACACTTGAAAAGGATTCAATGTCTGGAGAAGATCTGGCTGTCCCTGGAGGTGGAGTGTCTGTGTTCCTGCTGAGCTGTGCTCAGCTGACCCAGGTCTGTTGCCTGGCTAGTATACGTGTATTTTGAGAGCATCCAGCAGACGTCAGAGGAATGCTGAGAGAAAACCTACAGTTCTGTGGAGTACACCACTGAGAAACAAAATTGAAATAAACAAGGTACATCAGGCTGTACAAAATGGTGTTTTGTGGGGTTGTGACTGCCTTGCCCTTACACTGGACTAGTGCAGCAGACAGACAGCTGCTCAGTGATTGAGCCAGGTTTGACTGGGCAGGCAATGCCAGCCTACGTTTGAGGAGCTGGAACTATAAAGAACGTTCTAGATACCACGAATTGGGATTGGCTCACCTACTCCTAGAGAAACCTCAGTAGGTATACTCTGACTGCTAAGTCCCCAAGTCCTCTCACTGCAAAGAGGGAAGACTGCTTCATTAGCTGCGTCTGTCCCCCATAAAGTTACTGTGGCCATCAGATGGTAGCAAGCACAACCACCTCATCAGTCACTGTCTTCCTTCCTCATGCCTTCTGACCTATGCCTGCAGTAAAAGAGAATATGGCGCATATTGATGCCAGGCACTAGAGCCAGCAACTGCTATGACAAAATGACAGGTGACAGAATAAGTGGGTGACAGTCACAACCAGTGGACCAAATGGGAGCTGTTACTTGTGAACAGCTGTTCTGTGAAGCAGGAGAGACAATTGGCAGGCCCTACACAGGAGATGACAGAGCTACCGTAATATGCAGCTTCCTAGGAAATGAACCCATGTGACTTTTCAAAGAAAACAAAAACAAACAACAGACATTTTATTACAGCCAAATGCCATTCTTGTTAAAGCACTTTAAAAACAGAGACAGATTTTTACTTTTCTATTTCTTGGAAAAAGTGCCCAAGTCCCTCAGGCCTTTGTTCTCCTAGAATTAGACTTACCTGCAAACCCATATGATGTTTTATTATATGTGAACATCAGAAGCATGGTACAAATCTGAATTAAGAACTTTTATGGAAGCCAGTTAGCAGTATTGTAAGCACTCTTGCCTGCAACTAAGTGTTAGATGTTTAATTGAGGGAAAAAATCCACAAAGCATCAGATGCCTTTCTCCAAACACTTAAAATTTAAAAATTCAGTACAGTAGGAGTTATTGAGGAGTGAATCATGCTTAAACGACGTAGTGGTACATTAAATATATACAGTGGTTCTTGCCGCTCAAGTCTTAGACAAATACCAGAGGCAAACCTGCTGCAAAGATAAATGTGAGAGCTCTGTGGCAATCAGTCAAGTTATCACTTCTGATGTCCAGGGCAGATTTAAATATTAATAGTATGGAGATAAGGCCTGTTATGAATCACGGAGTGGTTTGGGTTGGAAGGGACCTTTTTAAGATCATCTAGTCCAACCTTCCTGCCATCAACAGGGTTTTACTGATGTTTGGGATTGCACTGACCTAGGTACAGCACCTGGCCTTGCTGAACTTCATGAGGTTCATGTGGGCCTACTTCTCAAGACAGTGTTTCCCTAGATGACATCCCTTCCAGTGGTCAAATGGAGGTTCAGCTTGGTGTTCGCAGACTTGCTGAGGGTGCACTCAATCCCACTGTCCATGTTGTTAATAAAGATATTAAACAGGAATAGTTACAATATAGACTGCTGAGGGACACCACTTATCACTGATCTCCACCTGGACATCGAGTTGTTGACTGTAACCCTCTGTCTGTGGCCATCCAGCCAATTCCTTATCCACTGAATATTCCACCCTTCAAATCCATCTCTCTCCAATGTAGAGATAAGGAGGTCACGTGGGACTGTGTTCAAGGCCTTAAAGAAGTCCAGGGAGATGACACTGATCAGCCTTCCCTTGTTGACTGTTGCAGTCAATCCATCAGAGAAGGCCACCAGATTGGTCAGGCGTGATTTGCCCTTGGTAAAGCCGTGATGGTTGTCTTGGATCACTTCCCTGTCTTCCATATCCTTTAACATAGCTTCAAGGAGGATCTGTTCTATAATCTTCCCAGGCACAGAGTGAGGCTGTCTGGTCTGTAGGTCCTCAATCTTCCTTTCTACCCTTTTTGAAAATGGGAGTGATGTTTCCCTTTTTCTAGTCACTGGGGACTTCACCTGATTGCCAGGACTTTTCAGATATGATGGAGAGAGGCTTGGCAACTCCATCAACCAGTTCCCTCAGGGCCCTGGGATGCATGTCATTGGGCTCCATAGACTTGTACTTGTTTGGTTTCATCAGGTGGTCTCAAAACTGATATTCACTTACAGTGGGAGGGGCTTTGGTAACCCAGCCCTTGCCTTGAGGTTCAGGCACTTGAGAGATGTGGGAAGAATGATTGCCAGTGAACAGAGACAAAAGTGTTTTAGTCATTAGTTAAAATGTATTAGTCATTCTTTGAAAGATGTACAGTTGCATTTGACTTTAAACAAAATAGAGTGAGCAAGGACAGCATTAATGTCACTGGGGATGTCCATTGTGGCATTGAAGCATCCATGCATGACATTGCGTGGGACTGAGTAGTAATGAAGGAGGGAAGAGGGTAAATCTATTGCCTTCTTCAGTAAATCTATGCCTCCCTAGGAAAAACTCTCTGAAAGGCTATAGGTTGAACTGCTGCCAACAGGAAAGAAATAATGATTAAAGAAAATAATCCTTGTCTTTCGATATTCAGAATTTGTACATGAAGCAGAACATCAAACACACCTGAAAGGCAAAATAGATATTTTCTGTAGACTGACATTTATTTTTTTATTTCCTTTCAATAGAATGACTTTAAACAGCCATTTGCTCAGGATTTCAGGTGACATTATGCATGTGTTTTATGTATTCATAAAAAGAGAGCGAGAAAAAGATTTTTGAAATTCTATGTGCTCAAACTAAATACAGGGCCATAAAAATTTCTTCTGCATTGAAATTACACATGCTTTTAGCTCAAGCTGTGATTTTGCAATGTCTGAGAATGGTCTGATTAATTTTAAGAACTTATCGAAGTGGAGCATGAATGGTAAGCTACAAAACTAGCCATACAGTAGACTTATTTTCCAAATATTTTTCTTCTAATTGGGAATGTGAACATTCTCCACCATTACAGATTCAGCTTCCTATCTCACCTGAGGTCATGTTTCCTGTGTTTATAGCTGAAAAAGATGGAGTCAGGCATTGAAATGATCATAACTGATTCTTAATTACTATTATGACACGTTTAACTAGAGTGATTTTTATTTACCTTTTGCTCTCCTTTAGAGATGTTTTGAGTGGAAGGCAGCTGGGGGATAAGGTTCTTAGGCTTCTGCTCCTTGTTCTCATGAAGTATTACAGATATTAAGAAACTTCTAGCAGAACTAATAAACTGTCTTACTAAAGAATTCTGCTTTTCTTGCATCTTTCTTGCTCAGGTCATTGAATCTGTACTGAGATCCAGGCCTGCCGGAAAATAAGTACTCTCCACAGTAACATGCTAAAAGGCACAGAAGGTCCTGAGTGAGTGGTCTTCGTGACCTCCCACACTGCCTTGATGGTGCATCTGCATACTGTACTAGGACGTTTAACTGTGGAGACCTGTATTAATACAGCTAAGGTCAGGGGGAATATTACCAGGATGGTCTTTTTCCAGATTGATCCTACAAAATAATTTTTGAGGGATGTCTTAGAAAAATGAGTCACAGGAAAAAATGACCAGGGCAAAAGTGTGACCTTGAACTCTCAGGCTTACTCCTGAAATAGCCTCTACCAACAGAAGTTCAGTTTTGTAGCTTGAAAAAAAAATCAGTTTGATGGTTTCCTGCTTCTGTAACTGAAGTTGTTATACACAGTAATTATGGGAACAGCGGATGTATAGTGAGTTTTGAGGAGAAGGAGGGAGGTGTAGCTTTATGGAATTGTTATCCTGGAAGACTGTTTTATCCAGGAAGACTGTTTTCCTTTCAAGCTAAAATAAGAGTGTAAGTTTCATAGGAAGTGGTATAGCCTAAATTATAAACCAAGGAAAGGCCATCTCAGTGAAGTATTTCTGGTCACCAGAAGCATCTGATGTATGTTCAAATACTTTTTTTCCTAAATTTTTGATCTATACAGTTATGTTAAGTAGGTGTTTAGAGATTCCTCATTGCTCTTTTCAGTTCATTCCCCTGTGTGAATAGATAAGACCCAATGGGGTGTTCCACCAGATGAAGCCACTGGAGAGACAAGACCTGAGAGGTGGATAAGTAGTGGTCCAGGGTCACTTGTCTACAACATAACTTCCATCTATCCAAAATTTCTTTTCTCCTACTTTGTAATTGTACTTTGCTTTCAACCAGTGAATGCTACAATTCTGTTCTTGTAGAGTTTGACAGTCATTATACCTTCCTAATGGAAGAAAAGGGATTTAAATAGCTTGCTTCCTTATTTAGATACTGCAAGGTTTCTTTATGCCTGGAATTTATGTTAAAATACAGTGACTAATTATAAGTGTGATGTAATGAATGAACAGTTAAATTACAACTTTGTTTTCCTATGATGTAACTAATCATAGTTTAGTTTTCTTCTGTTGAATAAAGACCAGTATAACCTCCTGTTCTCTCTAGAGACTATGATTATAATCTCTCAACTTTCTGTAAACCTTGCTCTTAAGATGCTAGGCATAAAAAATAGTAAAAATATTAGTATTCAGTCTACCTTACATGAAGACACACTTAACAGAGTTAGAAAGGAATTTAATAAGAATATAGGACAGGCTGTGTCAATCAGGTTCAGGACATGGACTGACAAGCATAATGACCACCAAATGATTTACACACATCTGGTCTTTTTTTTTTTTTTTTTTTTTTATCCCCTTACTCCTCTATTTTCCCACAGTTTTTACTTCCCAAATCACCTAAATCTCCCCCCACTCCCCTTTTCCCACCTTCTGTTCCTCTCATAAACGTCCTTTGATAATCCCCAAATGCTCATCCTTTGCATCTCATGATGTGTCCCACACCGCTAAAGAGCAACACCCTTAGTCTGAAAGGTGATACAGAGAGCTGCTCCTGATGGTTCATCTTGGTGGGTTTCATAGAGGGACACTGGAGCTCATGGCCATCCGGCAATGCATACTCAAATGTATCAGTTTTAATGTGATGGGGATCTGTCTCCCTCTTCCAGACTGCTTTGTGTTGAAGGAATACTCAGAGACCATAAAGGTCTAGGAGGCCAGTTTCTGCTCTGTGGGATGGGGTTGTGTACTCTATTCAGACAGAGCAAAGCTGAGCCATCAGTTTCTGTCTGCAAGGGCAGTACCACTATAATGGAGCTGTGTCTCCTTCTCTGCCCTTCTCATGGTATTTCCAGCTACATGCTGTTTAAATTTCTGGTCTGGGAGTGAGCATGACAGGAATTTCAGAGACAGCTTCCAGGAATAGGTGTGTATTTTACGTTGGACCATGCCTTAGGTTAAAAACAATAACAACAAAAATTCCACTACTGTGAATAGGGTAAGATGTCTTCTTGCCTCTTGTTCAGACTGGAGTGGTGTTAACTGCGAAGCTCCAGTTGGGCTTTTTCATGGGTTTAGAAAAGAATTGGTGAAGATACCTGTGGGAAGTAGGGGCCTCATTCAATCAGGGTCACTAGCACTGGAGAACCAGAGCTAAGGCTTTCCTAGGTGAGGGCTCTACCCTCTAGGCTCTTATCCAAAAAGTGAATAACAGGTATGGAAATAATGGGTGTCTTAGCATCTGGCTGCAGGCAAATGTCATTTCCTTTTTTCCTTATAATCCTATAAAGGCTTTCTGTTTTAAGAGGACTGGGTAGCTGTCTGGATGTGCCCATAACAAAAAGGAATGCCTAAATTAAGAAAGACTGAGGTTATTCAGAGGAAGGTTGAAATAAACTTGCCTCTGTGTGATGACATCCTATATTCCTCAAACAGTTAACGTCAGGCAGTCTGGATTAGCCCTGGTGCCATCTGTTATATTGAGTTAGCTTGCACATTTTTTCTTAAATTGTAGACAGAGAACTGCTTTAAATGAGGTTTGACTGTTCTAGCCCAGATGGGCCCCAAAAGTCTCAGGATAGTGAGAAGAGTTACTTCGTGGCTATTTGAAAAATTTTTCTTTTTTAAATCTTTTCAAAAAGTTGCCCAAGATATCCAGTGGAACTGGTATTGCTATGCAGCCACAATGGGTCAAAATGAAGATACGAGGAGAAATACATTGTACCAGTGTTCCTGCCCCCTTTCCTTGGCTATCTGAATCCTGCCACACATCTCAGTATGCACTGCATTTTAATCTCTTTTCTGGCACTGCATCATAAGCCTCAGCTGTCTCAGTAGAGAGTTGAGCCCTGAAAAGACACTGTGTCCTAAGATCAGGATCCTGGGGAGCCTATTTGCAGTCAAAGGCTTTTCTGCAACAAAGGCAGCTGATCTTTCCAAATGTGTGGTAGATATTTTTTTTCTTGCCCTTTGTAAATGACAGGTCCCTAGGATTAAAGGTGCTGTTCTCCTATGTGTTTCATAGAGAGCCAATTAATGTTGATTTGTTTGATTTCTATTTTTTTTCTTTTTCTTTCTTTCTTTTTTTTTTCCTTATAGCTCTTTTCTCAGATTGGAGAATAAGAAGGTTGATGAGTCATCCTTTCAGCTTTTCAATCCTTATTTTACCTGTTACTTGTACAGCTCCTAATAAACTATAGGGATTTGTTGATATTTCTAATAGGGAGACAGGACTGCAATGAAAACATGAATGGCACTGTCTCTCATGGAGTAAGTTTCAGTGACTCTAACTCCCAGAATAAGCATCAATAATTTAATTGATAGTAGACATCAATAATTGGATTTAACTGCTTACCAGGTCCACCACTATGTGCTCATTATTTTCCATAACAAGTCTTGGTTTAAACAGCATCATTAACTGAGCAAATTTATTAGCATTGCTTTAGGTCAAAATGGCAGTTCAGCTATTTGGATAGTTCCCTATAGAAAATATCCAAGCAATTTTTCCTCTGTCCATGAGGATAGTGCAGCAGCATGGGTGGTAATGAATATTTAGAATGCTTTTATTAAAAAAGAACAAAAGAAACAGCCCTTCCCTCCCCCCCAAGCCAAAACCACACTTTCTGACAGCATTCATTATAATTTAATTGGAAGTTTACTGAGATGAATGCAGTAAAGCACTAGGTTGTTCTAAAGGTAGGGGTTAGATTTATCCCTGAAGCAGTTCCAATGGACTGTGGCGCTATGCCAAGAGTGGATTTGGCAAGCTTTCTATATATGTTCTTGAGGCTGTTCAGGGGGATAGTTAAGAGTTACAGGCATGAGTTTAAGCAACAGACTGGAGAGGAAAGTGCCTCTGTGGTGCTTGTGATGATTTAAAGAACTCTGTATGTTCCATCTTGGGTGTATTTTCTAAATATCTCTGTAAATAAATATATTATTTTCTGGGGATATTTGATAGTCAGGGAGAGGCTTTACAGAAGCAATGAAAGGACTGCATATTAACCTTGTAATAGTCATTCTATATTGAAAAATGAATAGACAGTAGAGTGGAGAAAGTGGTCTAAACTGTGTATTCATAGCAAAGCCCCAGCATACTTAACCTTTGAAACAAGTTATAGGACAGTTACAGCAATAATACAGTTGGCAAAATTTTCCTTTACGTTCACAACTTCTAATCTGGAAAGCTCTGGGAACTTTGTGGTGGGTATAAATGGCTTAATGAAAGGCTGGGACTGTCTAAACAATAAAAGAGAGCCTATTGTTGTCAGGCAGTATGGTTTCAAAGCAGAGAACTTGGCTGCAATGCAGAAAAAAATATTTTCTTGCCTTACAGCAGCTCTGTGGTGTAAAGGAAAATCACTTCTTGTGTGCTTCTTTTGTCTTTCTGAAAATTTATAATGCTTTTCTTATATCATCATGATCTTCACAGGTTAAAGTCTAAATAAGACTTGATACAATCAATAGAGTACCCACCTGCAGAATGTCATGGAACAAGGGACATACGCATTGGCAACCTGTTGCTTTGGACACAGATATTTTTGCAGCCTGCTCAATTTCCTGGCTTAGAGGAATCAAATATTGTTATGGTTAAGAATCAACATTGCATATATTTGAGCAAAACACTCTGATTGATTTGAAGCTTACCCGTGATGTGATTTGTCTAACTGCTTTTTTTGATCGTTTCTAGACACACTCTTTTTTCTCTTTTCTTCCCTCTGTAACAGACCTGTGACCCTGCTTCCCAGATACTGGCATCTCCCCAAACCCAGTTTTCACTAAGGAGTTAACCTTTTATTTCTTCTCCAAAGCAGCATGCTTCTTTCTGCAGGGTCTCCTTCCCTCCTGTCCGTGCAGCCCTTGAAAGCCCCTGCTGTGCAAGTGCTCTTAATATTGCTGGTTGCTATCCTGAGAACAAGAGGCCCTGGGAACATCTTTTGTACTCCTCAGCCAAGCTTGCTGCAGCTCTCACATTACTGCCTTTTCCTACCTTGTTATCTGGATCCTTCTTGAGGGGAAGTGTAGCTAATGAGACTTATGTACAACATAATAAAAAGGGGCTGCTTAAGTCTTTACAAACAAATGTGCAAGCTTCTATTAACTCCATGGAAAAACTAGGTTCATCTAGAGGCAATCAAACTTGTACCTTTTTGGGGGAGGGGAGATTAAATTCAACACTCAAGCAAAGTCCTGTATTGCTCATGAATTGCAACATCAGAATCCTAGAGACATCTACTCTATGACTATTGCTACCTTATTTTTGTAGTAGGTGCTACATGGGCCAGTGAAGAAATTGTGAACTTCTGTGATTGATAAGACTGTTTTCAATACTAGAGTTTCTAAAAGTATCTTGAATGGTTTTCCCAACTTACTGAAGAACACTAAAATCTTTAAAATGAAGCATATACTTGAGGATTTTTTTTTTCTTATTCAGAACTTTAGAATTTTGTGTTTAGTCTATTTGTTTGAATTAAAGACCAAAGTTGAAATGATTCAATCTATAACTTCTTTTATTTCTACTCTACTTGCAGGTAGGCTTAGATTGTGTTTTCCCTCTCAAGCAAAGGTTTGGATTTCTTTATTGTTCTGTATGAATTTTAAGAGGACAGAAATAATTTTATATTGCTCAAAAATGATCAGTATGACTGAGGTAAATCTCTCTAAGAATAAAATGCCCCCATGTAACTAATTACAGTCTTTCAATTGGAATGAATGAATGTTTTCTTCTTATTTTTATTTTCCCGATTCCTCGTCAAGCAGGTTGCAAGTAATTAATAAATTGATTTTGGAGACAAGGTCTTTTTCTATTTAATTCTTATTTGTTCCATTCCTGGAGGAAAAAAGAAAAGAAAAGAAAAGAAAAGAAAAGAAAAGAAAAGAAAAGAAAAGAAAAGAAAAGAAAAGAAAAGAAAAGAAAAGAAAAGAAAAGAAAAGAAAAGAAAAGAAAAGAAAAGAAAAGAAAAGAAAAGAAAAGAAAAGAAAAGAAAAGAAAAGAAAAGAAAAGAAAAGAAAAGAAAAGAAAAGAAAGAAAAGAAAAGAAAAGAAAAGAAAGAAAAGAAAAAAGAAAAACCTGCACAAGCTTCCCTTTTAGGAATTATTTGGGAAAGACTTTGCTGACAATTCTACTGTGCTTGCACAAATATTTTTCAGACAACATTTAACTTCAGATACCTTGTCTCTTTGCCAGGGGTTTCCAACATGCTTTCTCTAGATGAAGGAGTTTTTCATTTGCTCATGATGTCCTACATAGCCTATGGAAGTTTGGCTATAGCTTTTCCTGATAGCTTTTCTCCTCAGCCCCAGGCCAGAGAGGAAAAAACACACTAAGCCTGATTCTTCTTTTTGTGCATCCCAGTTTGATTACCCTCTGCACTTCCTTCTTCCCCAAACTATCAGACTTATCAGTCACTCCACTAATTCCTCCCTTTTCACTTTTAATTTCTGGATTCTCTCTGCTCTTATGCTTAGACAAAGTCAGCCTTCACATTGCTCTTTTTCTGTCACTGCTCACACTTTTCTCCCATTTATGGTCACAGTCAAAGTTCAGAAATTGTCCTCTCTGACTTCTCTGCTTGTCATTTGAATTTTCTGCCTCCTCCTGTCGTCTTACCTCCTTTGGTACTGATCATCCTTCCTTACCTGTTATACCAGATCATTCTGCTGCCTCCAGTTCATTAACACCTGTCTGACAAACTGTTCATTTGGGAGCATTTGAGCCATAGGACACAGCCCCATCTGAGGAGAGGTAATGACCTCCCTGAGCCCGTCTGCTTCTTGTCTTTGTGCCTGACTCTACACCTAAATCAGTGTATCTGACACAAATCCAGAGTCTTTGTGTCAGAAATGATCAAAGCCGTCATAATCCTTCTCTAATGATGAGATGAAGTATTTACATGTTCACCTCTGATCTTTATATAAATGGCCACATTTTTGACATTTTCCTCTCATTAAATGGATTTTGCAAGCTAGAGGTTGTCAAAATAAGTAGGACAGCAGCTTCTGGCACCATTTTTTTAGGGTGTTCTGACTTGAATGCCATCCTTAGAAGCACTGGCACAGATATTTGTGTTATCTTTGGCTGCTGCTCACTCTGAACTGTGCACAGGAAGTTTTTAGGGGAAGGGAAGTCTAGTAAGGGAAGAAAGCCTGCTACTGCATTTCCTTAACAGTTTATGCTAGTGTGTGTGTGTGTGTGGGTGTGGGTGTGGGTGTGGGTGTGTGTGTGTGGGTGTGGGTGTGGGTGGGTGTAATCTTTGCATTTACCTTCTTATTCTAGGTCTTGTGTGATCCCTGGATCAAATAAGTCTCAGAGTGGGCTGCTGAAGGAGGGTGCTTGATGGAGGTCATGGGTTTGTGTGCACCTGCTCTGAATCTGGAAGAAGGATATGCAATTGATTTTTCAGAACTTGCATTATTTCCTTAAAAAATAACAACTCATATTCTTAGAAAATTTGATTTTATTCTGCTACCCTTTAATAAAATGAAGTCTGAGTCCTGGTTGTCCTCAGGATTGTACCACATCCAGCAGCTGTGTGTAGATGTAATGGGTCCAGGAAATCCTCTTGATTACCTAAACTTGAAAGTCAAATTTGTTATGAAACAAAATAAATTCTGTGAGTTTTAAATAAAATATCAAGGCTAGATTCATTTGTGATGGTGACAATGGTGTCCTCTACTCTCCCTTATTAAAGGACACTTAAGACCAGGATTGAACCAGCTGGCTTCACATTTTTTGTTGTCAGTCAGAATAGAGATTGAAATGCCAGTTACCTCATTTAAATGAGGATTAAACACATTTTCCTTCTGAGTTCGCTAAATATTTGGTCTCTCAAGAATATGTGCCTCAGTTTCCGAGTTTAATTCAGTGAATTTCATAAACAGTGAAGGAAAGAATGTAAGAAGACATCTCCACAACATTTTCATTTCCATTCAAACAAAATTATTCCTGAACTGGAATTGATAATTGTTCTTACAAATAACTATGAATCAACAACTTTATTTTATTTTATTTTATTTTATTTTTTAATTTTAATTTTAATTTTAATTTTTAATTGTTTATTTTTTATATTTTGATGAATAAGTTTTTTGTCAAAATGTTTGTAAATTAAAATATTTAGGATAAACAATTTTAACAGTTCTGTCTTAAGTACTAGAGATTCTTCAACTGTGACAAAAAGTTGTGGTTTTTTCATATTGATGTCACTGAAATTGCTACTGATCAACTTGCTGATATAATTTCTGTATTGATATAACTTTTTAATGTTGTGTACAATTTATTCTGTTACTTCTTTAATCTAGAATTCTCTCCTTTTTTGTCATAAAACAATTCTGCAGCCAGAATCAGGTCCCTTTTGTCATATTAATTTTGTATTGCAGAAACCTGTTATCTTTTAATAAAGTTCTAATATTCACTGAAACATAATCCTAATATATAATCATACAGATTCAGGTATTAACACTTCCTTATTACATATTACTTTGAAAAAAATATGCTTCTAGAAAAAAGAGAATACCTTACTACCTGAAAATGTACAATAGCTTGTAATACAGATTCATATAGTTGTACAAAACCTCTTGGGCATAAACTAACAGCACCTTAAATGGTTAGAGAAATTCACCTTTCAAAGCACCTAAAGCAAGTTTAATGTTATCTACTGTTTGCATGTTCTGTTGTCTCTTGCGGTTTAATTGTGATTGAAAGTAGTATTCTGTGAAGCTCTTTATCCTTCTTGTTATGCACAGACAGAATCCTTTGAGGCAGAGCTCACAAGATTAAAAAAAAAAAAAAAAAAGGCAGATTTTCAGAGAAAGTAAAGACCTAGTCAACACTGGGAAATGCCGGTCCAGTAATGATGACAAGATAACTGTAAAGAGAGATTATCAGAATAAAGTCTATTTATAGACAGTATTCATCAAGAGCATAATGCAATGAAGGGAAGATGAAATTCTTGTGCTGATAGTGCACACAGTTGTAGCTATATATAGCTCTTCTGTACTCTATAGAGGGTTCCTTGTGAAAGTTGATACAATAAGGGCTTTAGAAATAAGAACCTTTTTGCTGCCTGCAAGCAGGAGAAAGTATGAAACAGTGTCACAATAAAGTTGCTTCTATCAGTACTTTTGAATTGTTTTTTAAGGGCACCATATGACAGATGAAGACTTGTGAAAGTTTTTCACACTCAATTTACATTTCCAGCATTTCAAGATGTCTTTGGATAATGGCTGTGTCCCCAAGCCTTTTCATTTGCTATTAGTCCCCTTGGCTTTGGAGGAGGAACATCTTGCAGCACTCGTAGTGGTGGTTGAATGAATTTCCATGCTGGAGTCTTGTAACGACAATGTTCCGAAACAGCATATAAACTAACTTTTTTTTTTAGGCTGTTCATCAAATTTCTCTAGTTAATAAAAGCTTCCTTAACCACAGTAAATACATCTAACCTTGTTCTGAAGGTCCTCATGCATGTCCCAAGTCTCTTAAGAAGTCCCACAGGTAGCTGAAGTTCAAATACGTCCCTTAATACTGTAAAGTGTAAGTTCTTGCCAGCTATCAGAGGGATTCCCCTTATTACCTGAAGAATTAGCAAAGAATCCCACCATCCCACTTAATATATATATATATATATATATATTTAAGAATATTGATGGTGGAAATTAAACAGGTTTTTGTCCTGCTGGATGCTATGTTATGTATCCTAAACATAGCAGACATTTCTTATCTTGTGCTAGGCAGTACTGTTTGCTTAGATGTCTTCTTGCTTTTGGAGGTCTTGGAAGGTTTAAAAAGGCTGCATCTAACACTAAGCTGCTCTCCTCTTCCCTTAGAGACCCTAATAAAAGAAAGAATCAACAGGGAGAAGTCACTACACACTGTCTCTCAAATAACTTGAGGTATCTTACCTTAAAATGCTGCTGCAAAAGACCAAGTCTCAAAATATTTCAGTTCCTTGAAAAAATGAATAGAAGTGATCAAAATGAAATTGTTGGGGAGTGTATGATATGATCTGTTCTGCAAGTCTTACATAGCAGTTTGGCTTCCAATAAAAATATTGGTATAAAAATTTCTGTTGAATTTAAAAGAACTATTCAGCATTTTTCTTCCACATTTCTGTCTTAAATGGCCTACATCTTTGTATACTGATTTGGTTAGGAAATAGTGTCTGATTTTCCCCTCTTTCTGTTCAGCCAGGTTAATGTTCATGTATTTTTTTTCAGTGTTTGCTTTAATTGCTATAGTGGCATGAATTATTCTTAACAATATGATATCTTTCATTAGGCCTATTGTGATAAATTAGAAAATTAGAATAAAACACAGCAGGTCAGTGTTCTGCACTGCAATCAATTTTGCAGTGATTGGGTTGCTGACAGTAATATATCAGCAATCTAGAGGATAGAGGAAAGGCTATTTCACAGCTGTAATTGACAAAGAAGTATGAAAATTACATGTGAATGCATATGATAACACTTGAATCCAGATGTTCTTTTTCCACTTTATGTGTCCTTACTTTCAAAGATAAAGTTTCAATATGTGTAGTTTAGAGGAATATTTTAATTACATTGTGTGCCTGGTGAAAGGTACAAAGCTATAGTGAAGAGTGAAATTACTGGAGACTCTAAAAAGAAATTTAGTAATTATGTTTTCCTGTTGTAGGTTTAGACTTAACAGGGAAGAATATCTTCATGGCATGGCCATTAAGCACACAAGGTTTTTTGATCCCGTAAGTAAATTCTTGGTTATTAACAGCTGCCTCAGGTTTTTTTTTTGTTTGTTTGTTTTTTTTGGAGGGGCTCGGTGGTATTTCTGTTCTGTGTTATTATCAGGTTTCTGTTAGTTGTCATTATTGGGAGCAAAAGGATTGTGTCTTAAAGTTGGGTTGGTACTCACTGATGTACTGTGAAAAGGACAAGACTCAACAAATTTGAACTTGTCTTGTTTTCAAGACAGACTCTCTGGCAGTGTGGTAGGTCAGTGTGAGGAAGCAGGTCTTGACCCTATGTGGGTAGCAAAATAGGGGATCTTTTTGTTGTCCCGTAATTAGTCTAAATGTAGTATTAACTCAATATGTTCTTAAATTTTAAGTCGCTGAAATAGATAATATTATGGTAGCAGTTGGAGAAAAAAAAAAAAAGAACAGAAAAAAAGCCAGAGGAAATTTTAAAAGTAGCTGAGCAAAGAACAATTTCTAGCTTATTGGTACTCAAGTTTTTCACAATACTGTTTGAGAGGGAAACTGAGTAACTGTATTTGCAGTGCTTTTTCCAGGACTCAGTCATTTACTCCAGGTCAAGATTAATTGTTAATTAATATATTGCAGGATCCATACAGAAATGCATTGTATTTGGTGAGTTTGTACCAACAACATTATTCATATCAGGACAGAAAAGAGTAGATAGCAACTTCTCAGAACCTAGGGAATATTGAAGTTCATGTTTAATTGTGAAACCTCAAGTTAGTTTTCCCATAAGATTTCTTCAAGATTTATTGTGCTGAATATAATTATTTAGAGCATGAGCTAATGAAGGATGATTTTTGTATGGCTTTTTTCTTGCTTGTTGCAAATTTGGGAAAGTGTTTAAACTCTGCTTTTGCTGGCTTTACTACTTTAAAGTAGTAAACTGTATAAAGTTGGTGAATGGTTTTAATTACAAGAAAAATGAGGTGATGATTGCAGGAAACAACATACCACTATCATGTTGGAACTCTAATACCTGTGGAGTCAAACATCAACAATTACTAGGCATGAGTACTACTGTAATATTCATGTAGTCTCCTCCAGTATTTAGTTTCATACCCTTCTCTGAGCCATAGGCCCTCAGGGCAATGCAGTATTGGTGTTTACATGGCCCTTCTGCCCTAGCAATAAGGACAAGCAGAGAGGAGCTCTGTTCTCTCTCTCCCTATTTTATTACCTCATCTCAATTCTACTTCTGTTTCTTCTCCAGACAGTAGTCCTCTCCTCTGATTCCCCAGCAAAATCATGTAGCAGAGAAGTGCTCTGTTCATGGGATATAGGTTGAGGTGAGAGGGGTTTCTCATTTCATGTGAAAATTTTTATCTTTTTAAATGACTGGTAAATACTTCTTGATTTCCCTGGTTTATTTTACTTCTATAAAATTCCTTGCCTTCTGTGGTTTTCACTGGCATTGGTTGTTTCTCCCCATTGTTTTTTAATAAATCTGACTTTGGAACTGTCTTGGAGATGGAGATCAAAATCAGTTCACTTTTGCAGGTCTGATACTGCCCACTCATTTTCATAGAAGGACTGAGATTTATACAAAAATAATAAGCAGTTCATAGGTGAAGAAAATTCAGTATTGTTAGCATTAGTAAAACACAAATTAGCATTAGTAAAACACAAATACCTGCATATTCACCTCATCCCTCCATCTTTGTCTGAATAAGTCACATGGCTTACACTAAAATATTAATCTATGCCATATAATAAACTCCCTGGGATTTCTGAAGTGAAGGATATATGATCAGCTATGAAGAGCTATTTGCTCATTGTTCTTAAATGGCTTTTGTACTTAAATGGCTTTGTTCTTAAATGGCTTTTATTTCCCTTTCAGTACATTGTTAGTTTCCTTATGAGAAAGGTACTTTAGATGTTAGATAATGAAATCTGCATTCATTCTCATTACTGAGAGTTAATTATACTCAGAAATTTTCTACATATATGTGCGTGTGTATATGTATGTATATATATGCATGTGGATGCATCAAATTAAGCACCTAAACAACTGTCTAGGTGAGTTACGTACAATAAAACCAGTTTGAATTTGCCAAACACAATGGACTCCCTAAAATGACCTAAAACAAGATTTTATGGGTTAAATCTGGCCAAACTTGTTTGCTTGTTTTTTGTTCATACTGGCTTTCCATGAGTATTGCATGCATTCAGAGAAATTTTGTTTTCACACCTGATAACACAAATAGGATAGGAGAGAGGGTTGTTGATCGGATACATCAAAGTAATTCTCTCATGTTCAAAATACATTCAATATAAAGAAGTGAAAAGCCCACATAAAGAAGTGAAAGTCTTTCAGTGAAAGTCTAAGGCACTGTTATTTTATATTAGTTGGTGGTCTGTACTTAAATGCAAAGTAGATCTTCAGAAGGTCCATCATATCAAGAGGTGCAATCTACTGTAGTCTAGTTCTGTTTGTACATTGTAAAAGATGAGAAGTGGTTATATGTATGTATATTTACCTGTATTCTGACAGCTTCCATTTTCCCTGTGTCACGTTTTCAAGATATAGTATGTCAGTGAATCAATAGGACAGTTGTGTTGATTTGAAATTCAGATTTTTAGGTTTTGGAAGTTTATAGTGGAAGGAATAGATACTGTGATTAATCTACTCCTTCACTTCCTGAAGCTTTACCAGTTCTATTAGACAAGATATATTAAGGTTTCCAAGGCTTTTACTAAAACCGTGTTATAGAAAAAATACCATACTGTAGATATTCTTCTAAGAAAAAGAGAGCTGTCACTTGTGAGAAAGAAGAACCCATGGACAAACACTTGAAAAACTCCCATTTGATTTTATTCATAGAGTTGTCCTTTTAAAATTGCAGAAGGCCTCCTTGCAACATCTAGGTTATTACGTTTCATGTTTTTATTTAATTTTACAATGACTTGCTCTTATATCAGAAGTCAGCTTCTTTGACTGGCAAAATCAAATAGTATATTTTCTCTATAATATTATTTTATTAGTTTGTTGGTTTTAATGGTGTTAACTTTGGTTGAGAGAAGCGAAATCCGTTTCAATGACACCTTACTTTCCTTTTATCTCAGAAACTCCACCTTATATCAACACTGTGGGTTTAAACTCTGATATGGACTGTGACAAAAGAGGTGTTTTTTCCTTTGTTTTGTTGTTGTTGTCCTTGTTAGTGCTTTTGTTCATTTGCTCGTTTTTAACTGACCAGATAAAAGTACTGAATTCTATGTAGTGGTGAGATCACAACATTCCCTATGGTGGGCTACACATATATTTCTTTTAGAAGCAAGTGAGTACCTGGACAGAGATGGGATGTTCTTACGGTAGGAGATGGATCCTGTCAGAGAACTGTAAGGCTTCCTCTGGAGAGAGATGTGGAGACACAGGTAGTACCTTTTGGCTGTGACACCAGCTCATGAATGGGCTATCCATAACTAGTTTTGTCTTTACAGTGAGTGGGGAAAATAAGGTAGGTGGAATAGGCACACGTAAGAAGTCTGTCACAAGTGTTTCAATACTGCATAGTAACAAACCAGACCTTTGATCCACAAAATAAGGCTGCTTTATTAATTTATACTAGATCTTTGGATGGGTAGATTTGACTATGGATCACATCCCTCTGATCTTATTTTGTTAGAAATTGATTAAATAGTATTAAAGCAATGGGTTAAGTGTAACTGTTTTAGAGCCATGTGTCTACATACTTCAGTGTTTGTGTAAGTTATTCTTTCAGGACCCTGGGATGGACATGTACAATCTCCTAAGTGTACTCAGCTTTGTGATACAATAATATTCTGTGTAGCTTATTCTATTCTGTATGTGCTGGATGGCAGTGGCACTGAATGGACTGGATAAATATATTATTTTTATTTTAAGGGCTTGTCCATCTGAAACACACAGATTAACTTTGTCAGCTAGTATTTTTTTCAGTGAAAAGTGTTAAATTCTTCTTGGAAATGTTTATTAAATGATTGATATCTGACCTTTGGCATGACAGACAGAAATATGTTTTCAGTAATTAGGAAGCAGCATACTGAAGGTAGAATTAGTGTGGATCCTCCCAATAAAGGCATATATTCACAGGAATCTATCCAACTGTGTGTGTGTGTGTGTGCATATGTGCAAGTATTTATGTTTCATTTTTTGCATTTCCTAGAATTAAATCCTGCTGGCAGAATTTTATATTCAAAGAAACACTTACTGCTTCAAAAATACATAAAACTTTAACCTCTTATTTTGTGAATTGTTATGTTGAATGGATTAGAAACTTTTTGGGGATAAATTGTGTATTTTGATATGTCAGATTTCAAGCCACCATAAATAATCTATCCTGATCTATATGCTCAGCATTTGGCCATTAAAAAGCATTTCTATGCATTTTTTGGAAGAAGGTAATATTTCTGTCTATTGTGAAAAAAGTCATTGTCCTTTAATGTACAATTTTTTTTCTTCTTTTCTTTTTGTTAGAGGTTTGTATAAAACTAATGAAATGGCTCAACAGAATTTGTATTTTATGGTTACTCACATGGTAGAAGCTGTATCCTTAATATTAATATTTTAGCCTTGGTTTAAAAGTTTATTTTTGTTGGGTTTTATGTATTTATTTAGCCCATAATAATCAGTACATACTATTTTAATGCTTTGAAAACAAGACAGTTTTTTTTTTGTTTGTTTGTTTGTAAAAACCTTCAAGCTTCAGGTGTGTGGTATTTATTTATTTATTTATTTATTTATTTATTTATTATTCTGTTTTGAAGAATAGAGAACAAAGAATGGAAGTTTTCATTGCAATGACTGTGAAGCAATCCATCATTTTAACAAAACCATTGTTAGAACTTTGGAAAACCTTTTCTTTAATCAGATATTTAATACTGCAGGAATCAGAAATTGATAATGGTGATTTTTTAGCGGCTTTGAAAATAGAAACAATGGCTTTTGCAGTCTGTAGCAGTAGTTCTTAACTCTCAGTCTAACATAGCTAAAAAACTATTAAGAGAGAAAAGTTTTTTTTTTTTTTTCTTTTGAACTGTTTCCATCATCCTTTTATTATTTTTTAATGTGTTTCTCCACAAGAATGTACCTGTTATTGGTACTGATGAACATCTCACTGTAGTTCTGAATTCTTTCTTAATTCATAGGGAAAAACGAGACGGGTCCTGAAGATCATCAAATCCTTTAATATCTGGGAACCATATCTCCTGTCTCTTTTAATTACTTTATATTGAATGTCCTCTTAAAGCTGATCTTTGAATTACAGATTGCAGTCTGATCTGAAATTTTGTTGAAGAAAATTGGGTTAAAGTGGTTTTAGCCTTCTCTGATTTATATAACATCTTCCTCTATTTGTAACTTAGAAATAACAAAGAGTAGCACAAGCCTTTTTTTTTTTTTTTTTTTCCATTCAGCAAGCATATTACAGAATATATCCACTGAAGTCACAGACTTTTGTCTGAAATTCTAGCCTTCAGTGGTTCTATGAATGGTCACAGAAAAAGGATGCCTGTGGCCATGGGGAACATACTCAGTACAGGTCTATATGTATAAAATAATTACATAAAAGAGAACAAATTCAAAACATAATACTGAAAGAGATTACCTCAGAATATCTTAAAGCTGAATCAGGACAGGAATTTGTTTTCAGAGCAGAAAGTTAAGTTTCAGATTCTTATCCTAATAAAACTTGGACTTTGATGACCCAAGTGGGAGTTTTAACTCTTGGGGGAAACATATAATAAAGCTGCAAATCATCGATTTTTATTTCCTTAAGCTTTTTTATTGACTCATTTAGAAATGCTGTAAGTCAAAGTGGCGTTAGACTCCTAATTATCTTACCTGGTTAGAATTTTTCTATATTATTCCATAAAATCATAGAATGATTTGGGTTGAAAGGGACATGAAAGGTCACCTAGTTCCAATCCTCCTACCAAGGACAGGGACACTTCACACTAGACCAGGTCACACAAAGCCCCATCCAACCTGGCCTTGAACACTTCCAGGAATGGGGCATCCACAGCTTCTCTGGGCAACCTGTTCCAGTGTCTCTCTACCCTCAGAGTGATGATTTTTTTCCTTATATTTATTCTAAATCTCTTTTACTTTAAAATCTTTACCCCTTGGCCTATCACTATGCTCCCTGAAAAAGTTCCTCCTCAGCTTTCCTGTAGGCCGCCTTTAGGTAGTGGAAGGCTGCTATAAGGTCTCAGAGCCTTCTCTTCTCCAGGCTGAACAATCCCAGCTCCATCAGCCTGTCTTTGTAGGAAAGGTGCTCCAGCCCTTTGATCATCCTTGTGGCCCTCCTCTGGACTGTCTTTAATAAGTCCATGTCCTTCTTATAGGTTAGCAAAAATAACCAACCAAAAATCCAGATGTCCCCAACCATTCAAAACTCTCCAACTCTTTTTGGAGCTCAAACTGAACAGAGGAATACATTACTCATAGACAGGGAGTCCCAGCTCCTACTACTGGGTTAAGGATCAGCCCAAGTAGTCTTCCAGCAGTAAAATTTATTAACAAAGCTCCTGCAAAAATTTCAAATAATGTGGCACTAACATGTTAAAGCAAAAATGTCTAACTAGTGCTGTTCAATTACACATAACCATAAATATTTATTCTGTAGGTACACATGCATGGGTGGACGTTATTAGGTACATACATGCTATAGACCAGGCTTATTGACACTAGAGAGACCAAGAGTGGGCAGAATGACTGTGCATACTGAGCTTTATATTGTGTTCCTTCCTCCAGAAAGTAGTGAGAAACCTTTATGTTCAGGATGCACTGTCAAGTCTGAGGAACTCTACTTAACCAGTACAATTTCATGGGTTTCTGAAAAATTTTATACAATGCTACTCAAAGCATTGCTATCCTAAAAATCCACAGAAGCAAGGCTTTTAAACTATGACTTTTTATTAATTAATTTATTTATTTAAAGAACTCAAAATAAAAGAAACAGTTGCTTCAGGCTGGATAGGCTAAAGAAGAGATTGCTGCTTTTTGCTTCTCTGTGCCCCTATTAGACCACTTTATATAATGTAAAATCTCTTTGAAAATCAGGCTAACAAACACAGTGTAAGAATATACAGTACAGCTGACTGGAGCACTAATTAAAAAACAAAAAACAAAGCACAAACACACACACGAACTAGCTTTGTGCTTAGGTGGATCTATTTCTATGAGAGTTTAAAAAAAAAAGAAAAGGAATTTTGCTTTACTTTGCACATCAGTTCTGTCCTTTTGTGCAGCATTTGATGAGCTGTAATTATATTCTTGGCAGTCACAATGAAGCACATTAATTTTGCTTTTAAATCTTTTGAAATTCAATAGAAAAATATGCAAATGGTTCAGGAGGAAGTATGTAATTCAAAAGAGGTGTTAGAAGTTTCATTGTCTTTTCAGGACTACTTTGTTTGTCAGGATAAATCAGGAGTCTATTTCCTCCCAAACTTTGAAACACTATTTTTCCAGATCCTGATGAAATTCTAGCATTTTCAATGTGTGTGGGAGGGAGGGGGGAGTTTCTGTCGTTGCTCTTATTATTTAATTGTATATGTATCTCCATGCTAAAATGTGCCATTCCCTTATGGATTTACTTAAAAATAAAACCATCCCACTGATATTAACTGAATTAAAGTCAGCAATATAGGGAGCAAATTAACTCTATTCTTACAGTCTCTTTGTGAGTAAATCTGCCAATAAACCCTTGAGATGTCAGAAGTCTAGCATATGATCAAGTATATCTTACAGAAATTGGGTTTGTAAAGTGACACAGCTTTCATTAGAATCCTGGGAAGTAAGTTTACTTGTCAAGACCCATAACCTGAACTCTTGCCAGGCTGAGAAAAGCCCTTTTCCCAAATTATAATATAAAATTGTCTTCTGTTTACATGCAAGCAGATGCTGATAACCATGCAGAAAGGTTATATATGTTATACGCAAGCTATCTTTCTGTGTGATATTTACCTGAATTTTCAGAAGAGTTCATTTACTGACTCACAGAGCATGAATCAATAGGCAAACCCTGTGTAGGTTGTCCCATTGATGACATGATGGGCAAGATCCATATGAATGACACTTGAAGACTTATTCCCCATATTATTTTTGATCATTTCTGTCTGTCTCTGACTTAACTAATTAGAAATTCTGGTAGCTGCATTGCTTCTTTATATCTAGTTTTGAGGTACTCTTGCAGAAACTTTAAGCTGCTTTAAGCAGCTAGACTAAGAAGGTTTTATTCACTGAAGGCCATGGCTCTTAACTGGAAGCTGCTTTGAGTTCTTAAGGGTCTTTCTGACCATTGTTTGAGATCCTGTCAATAAGGTGAAGAAAACTTTCATTGCAGACATAGTGGAACACCATGCAGGCGGCTTTGCTGTAAACATCCTGTGGAATACACAGAAGGAACTTGCTGGAGTGGCAGGTGGGTAGCTTGGTTTGACACTTGTCACTTTCCAGAATTTAGTGCTCCAGAAGCCTCATTTCTCTGAGGAACAGTGAAAAGAGTATACCAACCGAGCAATGGGATGGCTTGAATAATACTCCAATAGTATTTAATGCATCAGAAATGTATTAGTCTGATTGTGGATGTAATGTTTCTGATGTGTGTCACATATAAAGTCTTGGCCTATTGTCTCTCTCTCTCTGGAACTTTTTTGGAGAAAAAAACCAAACAAACAGCCTCACACCACACCTGCACCTTTAAAAACTTACTCTTTTGTTGAAGGGTTTCATGTTCCTTAAAAACAGTACTAATTATGATGATCAATTATATAGTGACAGGGTTTAAATGAAGTCACTTGAGTGAAACTGAATAGCAGATTTGGCATGGGCAGGTGGGTTAAATTCTCTGATTCTCTCAGAGTTTGTCCCCCAGTTCTCTAGTCCCTCTGGTTCAAATTCCAATCCGAATTTGAATAACACCCCCTCCACCCCCATTTCGAGTGGGATATCACATGGAGCAGATGAAGCATAAAACCATCCTACCAAACAAACAACCCACAAAATGCTTTGTGTGACTGTCACCTTTGGAGTTGGGACATGCGTCTATGACTCACTTTATGCTTAGCTTGATGACAATGCAAATGTGTATTGAAATCTATTGCTTGCTGTAGACCTCTCTATGAATATCAGGCCATAAATAAAGGCATTGAACTCTCTTCCCCATGTGAGCTTTAGAAGTTTCTCAGTACTACACGATCACAAGCATTGTCATGACTGCCTTTGCTTTGATTTTCCAGCTCATTTCTAAGAGGTGTCTTAGCCAGAACAACTTGTCAGCTGGAAAGAGAGAGCACTCTTTCCACTCACTTGCTAGAGAGCATCCCTCTGGAACACTTGTGTGATTTTCTCTTATGAAATCAGGTGAGAAAGGAAAATAAAGAGACAGCAGCAACTTAAAATGACTGTCACTAGGCATTTAATATCTCACAGTTTTGACTTAAGAGCAAGCTATTACTCGTCAGCTGTACTGCACTAAGTACAAAATAGAAACAACCAAGGAAAGTTATTGTGGAGAAAACACCTCGTGCCAACTTACTATCCTGAGGGAACTTCTGTTCTTAAAGCTTTGGGAAGTATGGAGCAATTAACGCTTGTGAGGCTCAAGCAGCTATTGCTCATTAAGTTGCACTTAATGTATATTTCTCGTGTTTTATCTGTGCCTTACATTGGCCCCAAGGGGCAAGCTGGGGGATAAACTGTTGCTGTTTTAAGCATGCTGTAGGATAATAGCTATTGTGGCTGCCACAGGGAGCTTGTATAATGCAAGGGGAAGACAGAAACAGAGATGGAGAAAGGTATGAGACCAAGGATGTGTCTGCACTATGCTAACCAAGGGGGAAAGCAACAGATCTTTTGGCTTGGTGGGGTTGGATTTTCTTTTGTGCCAAGTTCTTTAGGCTGTATGGCCTTGAGCTGCTCATTTTAGCCCTATGTTCTCATTTTGAGTAGCTTTTACTTCTGAGAAAGGTACTTCTGGTGCTGTTGTGTGCTTAGGGATAGGTGTTCATTTCTGATAAAGTCTGCAAAGAGGTGTGTGTGGGAAGTACTGAAAAATTACTAGTGCTTCTGAAAGGTTTTTAGTCTTAATGCTCTTTTAATCTGTTTCTGCTTGCAGATGAGGTTCTGTGAATGCTGTTTTTGGCAGTAAGAGACGCTTAAGAGGTTTCTGAGCTCAGCTATTCTTTTCCATCCTCACAGTTAAATTATACAAAAATAAGGGGTGAGGGGCTGTATGGTAAACTGAACTGACTTAAATTTAGAAAGTATTAAAGAGTATTTTTTCATATTGTGAATGGAGGGAAAGTGAGTATATTATTCCAATGACTAGCTAGCTTCCAGGGTATTTGGAGAGTACACAGTGAGTGATACAAGGTTGAGACATCCCTAAGTTAGCATTCTAAAGAGAACATTCATGAAACCACAGACCACAGCTTAAATTTGTTGTTTATTTGTGCAAGTAACCTCTGCTGTTTATCCTGGAATTGCTAACAGTGAGCCACTACCTTCAGCCTTTTATGAAAAAGACAGCTATGTACCTTAAGCTTATGGTTTTGCCCTCATCCTTTTGAAAAAAAATAATATATATATATATATTTATTGGCTTACTTTTTATTTTATTTTATTTTATTTTTTATTTTATTTTATTTTATTTTATTTTATTTTATTTTATTTTACTTTTTTAATTTCCTTTCTTGGTTCATGTATATTATGGCTATGCACATCTGTACTTTCAGGTACATCAATCTGAAAACTTAGATTCTATAGCTGTCCCATAGCAAAGATTGAAATTTAGTTATTGATACTCCAAGACTTGATTTTGCAAGAGTGTTGTGATATATTGATATGGGGCCTGAGATGGAATTTTGGTTTGGTTGGCTGGCAAGGTCTCAAAAGAAAACTGATTTATTTATCTGTTTTAGCAAATGTTGATGGAAACACCAGGTGTATGTAAAAGGTGCAGTGCAGAAGGCTCTTCATAATGTGCAGTTGATTTCAGTCTTGCAGATGACATTTTAAAATCCAAAGGTTTCTGAGAATGTCTCCAAATGAGAAAGAGACGGACAATGGCTTCCAGTTTGTTTTTTTATTTTACTCTATGTATAGTGCCAAGTCAATAAAGCCAATCTTCTGACATTTTCGTAGTCATTTTCACAGATATTTTTTCCTATTAAAATTGCTAAAATAGTCCAATAACACAGGATGAATGGAAGTTACAAAACTGTTTTTAATATATATTTGAGCAACCTGGTCCAGGGGAAGGTGTCCCTGTTCATGCCAGGGGAGTGGAACTAGATGATCTTCAGGGTCCTCTTCAATCCAGACCATTCTGTGATTCTATGATACATGGATGTCAGTCAACTTCTGTGTTTGGTTGTTGGTTTGTTGCTGTCTGTGGATGAGGAAGGGTTTTACACACAGGAACCTGTTAAGGAGCTTTATTTTTTCCTTTCTATGTAAGAAGCAGAAAACCTGTGGGTTAAGGATATATTGATTGTTTTGGTAAAGACATAGAAATCTTGAAACGAGAACAACAGTAGTTAAAGAGAAGGGAATGGACAGGAAAATGTCATAAACTGATCTACTTCTTATAGAAAAGCAAACACAACTTATCAAAACACTGGAAATGAAATTACAAGCAGGGAGTTCTCAGCTCAGTTCATCCCAGTGACAGAAAGGAATCTAAAGTGTTTGGCTCTGTTCTTCCTTGCTGTCTCCCCTTTGCTCCTATTCTCTGCTCAATCTCATTCATTTCTGTTTTCACTAGCCTTTCTCAGGAAGGGATTTCCCTTGGCATTCTCCTTTAATAAAACAGAAATCTAAGTTTCTACGTTTACATAAATTTTCTGACAGCCTCCAGGCTTGACTTACTGCTCCTGTTGTTCAAAATGAATTGCAGTAGGCAATTATCGGGTTGATGTATATGTATATTTAATCTATTGCAATATTATCTGATAAAGAAAATTTATCTGTTCAATGCATAATCATGGAAGGAAGGGTGGATTTATCCTTTCCCCTGACATAGGGGAAAGAGAAATGGAGAAAGCTGAGAGTGGAAAAGCTACTTTGGTCCCCCGTGTAAACTGAGATTTCATTTCACTGGTAATTGCCTTCAAAACCCTAGAAAAGGCACTGTTGCTGTAGCTATGTCATTCTGCAAAATAGCAGAATCCACATAGATCCTCTTTTGCTTATATCCTTCCAAATATATCCCTCATTTTCTCTCCGCTTTGTGGGTGGTATGACCTGTGGTTCAGGACCACTGTCTACTGCAATTCCTGGAGTTTTATTAAAACACTTTGTGTGTGATGGTGCCTTCCCTGATTGGGAATTTGGGTTAGAAACAGCAAGAAATATTAATGGGGAAAAGAATATCTCATGTTTATAGACAGAACCCTGAAAAGATGGCCTGTATGTATCTTATGTATTCCACTCTGAAAGCAGATTACTCCCCCTCAACCTCAAAGCATCCTGTGGATATGTCTGCTAAATAATGTTAGTGAATTTAGGTGACTGGCTCTTGATTTTTTGAACAGATGGATTTATAATATGATACTGCAGATAAATACATAGTCTAGTTTAATGATACAGGGCCATCTAAATGGATTACACAGCTTTTATACAATTCTGCTTTTCAATGCCAGTAAGGCACAGATAGACTTGGTCAGGAGTATGTCATAGGTGAAACACTCTGAGTCTTCTCCTGAAATTACTGTAAAGCTACTTATTGTTCATACAACTCTAAGCACTCTTTCATCTCTGAGGAGAAAGAGGATTGTTTATACTGTGAGATTTGAAGCATCTAACTGAGCTAGACTTGGCTCTTAATTTACACACCTATGTAATCCCTGCAGGGAGGGAGGCACTCCCAGTTGCTCTCCGGGGATGCTTGACTTCCTCTGTTGACTGAGCAAGGAGGGTTGGAGGGGG
Organism: Anser cygnoides; assembly: GCF_040182565.1. Taxonomy (NCBI): domain Eukaryota; kingdom Metazoa; phylum Chordata; class Aves; order Anseriformes; family Anatidae; genus Anser; species Anser cygnoides. Next base: position 39,313,959 of record NC_089874.1, on the reverse strand, counting down.
AGGGCAAACTTCCCTTATATTTAATCATAAAGACATAAATATTTCTCCTTTTTGCCCTCTCACCCATGCTGTTGAACGGTTTATTCAAGCAAACTAAACTCTGAACCTGAAAAAAAAATAGAGAAAGTATGTGGTGATTTAAAAACAAAGGAAAAGGCTGTTCCAGAGAGCAGGCAAAATGTTGTGTTTGTTGGAAGTGGTTAAACTTGAAGAGGAACAGTAGGGAGCTGAATATAACAGCCTTGAAAGCCATTCTACTACCGGTGTATAAGCTGAAAGATAAGAAAATTGGCTCAACAGCGTGAGCCTTGCAATCAAGGCTGTTCTTGTTTTAATAGTCACATGCACTCTCACATGGCTTAGTGTTTTTCTACAGACTAGTGTTTGCATTTACTGTGGTGGTTGCATCTGTAGCTAAGAGTGATGATGTACGTCCAGCCCAGCCTCTGATCTCTGTCTCTGAGAGCAGGCTCCTTTTCAATACTCTGTATGTGCTTCCAGACAAGAATTTTGGGAATGTTTTGTGCCTGAGAAAATGCTTCATTTTTATTTAGATCTCCCACCTCCCCCCTTTTAGCTGTTCTGCCAAGGGAAAAAATGCTCCATCTCTGAATCAAGAGGGACATTTTAGCAGTATTTTTGCTGTTAGGACTGAAAAATCTGTTTTATTCTAGAAATGGAAATCCAAGCTGTGTATGTTTTCTTGAAAATTTAAATATTTGAGTTAAACATTTGTAAAAAATAAATCTTGAATTTCATTATTGGTTGGCAAACACTGTTTACCTGGGAATAAACCCCCAATGTTTCATTTTTTTTTTTTTTTTTTTGTGAAAAGCAGGCAAGGAACCAACAGTCTCAGAAAAAATATACTAGTCTTCTCTCTTTCTTTTACATTAATATGAATCAGCAATGGCTTTGGTGAAACTTTTTGAAATAGTTGATATAAAAATCAGTGCATAGTAATCCAAAGGACAATGTAACCCATTATTATATATATATGCATATATATATATATGTATATATATATGTAAAATCCATAATAATCCCCATCCATATGTGGTAGTCCCATCAGACAACTGGGGTCAACTGAACCCAGTATTGGTTTAAAATTTTGATAAATCAAGCAGTCTTGGAATACCAGAGGTGATGTTTATCAGAAGACATAAGGTAGTGTCCAATGGGAGTAGTAGTAATTTTCATATTTTAAAGAGCTTATTGCTGTTTGAGAAGAGGAACTTTTGTCCTGACCTCAGGTAGAATGCCCTAAAATCTGTACTTTTTCTGAGAGAACATTGTTGTTCATAGCTACCGTTTGAGTATAGAAACATACTTGGGCAGGGAAAAACTTAGTTTTTTAAATCTTATTTCCCTATAGATTATTATTATTATCATTTTAATAAAGAAGTTTGGTACCATTTTTAAATCTACTTAAAATATAATTGGTAATGGGGTGCTGCTTCTCTAATGCTAAGAATATGTCTTTAATTACTTTTTGGATAAAAGCTGCAGTTATTATCCTTATGACATTTTTTTTTACAGTCTTTGTATTAGCCAGCATGATGTATTTGGGAATTTTCTAATTTGTAAAAACCAATGTGTTTTTGTTGAGAACAGTCATGTCAAACCAACCTAATTTATTCTAATGACAAAGTAACAGGCCTTTCAGATAGGAAAAAGAAAAAGGTGTATATTTTTGTAAAGCTTTGTTACTGACTTGCACGATATTCCCACAAGCAAACTAGATTAACACATTTAAAAATAAGTAATAAATGATAATAATAATAATAAAAATTTCAGTAGTATAGGGAAAGAGTGGATGACTATACAAAGTAGGATGCTTTTAAGACTTTTCCTGGTTGAAAAACAATTCAATGATTTCATTAATTACTAGGATGGTAAAATTGAGTACTCATAAAATCTTCAAAGGACACCTTAATGGGCTGGACTGCAAATGTGATGACTAACATTACTATTCAGAAGTCTTGTCAAATTCAAAAAATACTCTGGAATATTGTAAGTGAAAGGTGCACAGTAATCAGTTGCATAAACACAGGAACAACTGTGCAGGTAGCCGTTCAGTAAAAAAAATGTGGGAGGTAGTGTGGTTCACAAGATGAACATAAGGAAATAAGGAAAGAAAGATGTGAAATTGTTATAATACACTGAAAAAAAAAAGATTTAGGAAGAGACAAAAGTCTTAAAAAACATTAAGAACACCTATAATGAGAGAACAATGTATGTTTAAAGGACAAGAAATAATGGGTTTAGGCTGCAGCAAAGAATATAAACATTAGGGAAATCATTTTAATTTTAAGTATAACGAAGTATGAATGAATTGTGTAGAAAGTACTGGATTATCAACACCTGAGGTTTTGAAGAATAACCTCGACAAATATCCATCAGGAAGGTATTGGATTGTGGAAGAACCAGATGCTATCTTAAGACCTCTTCTGTCTCTATCTTCTGTGCATCCACGCTATCTACAGTGGGGGAATAGGCTGACTGTACATGTGGGTGGTATAGGGAAAATAATATATACTGCAAAAATACTTGCTTATTTTTCTTATGCCGTTCTTGTTTCTTGGACAAGTTCAATTAATGCAGAAGACTTTCATTTCTCATTAATTTTTACCAATTGTAGCAGAGAAGTATGCCTTAGGTGCATTATTTAATACAGTAAGCAAAGTTAACATATATGGACATATATGAAATAACATGAAATGAAATACTTAATTTTTTTTTTTTTTACAGTATCTACTTAACCTGAGAATTTCCAGTTCAACTATTTTAACTCTTTCTGGTGTTTGCTTTGACAAAACTACTTCACACAACTCCCACAAACAGAATATACCTGTAAATTCTGTTTTTCAGTACTTGTTTATTTAATATATATATATATTTTTTTCCTATGCTGTATTTTTCTAATTAGTTGGCTGCAGAAGCTGTGAAAAAAGCTAATAAGTAATTGGTGAAAACTTTAATAAGTTTGGAATGCCCATACTAATACTGTGACATGGAAAACTTTTAGAGTAACTTGACCAGAACTGATCTGCTATTAGAGAGATTGTATTCAAATGTCTTTACTGAAGATTTTGTTCCCAACTGTTTACTTCTGTCATTCCATTTAACATTTGCATCTTTGTCAGGCATATCGTAATGATGATCACTTGCCATGCTTTAAATATCTCAAGGGCATGCTATTCTTCAAGGCAGCAAGCTGTTCGACTGGCTCCACTGATTGTCAAACTGCACTTTGCAGCAAGTAATATAAATGTGATTTTTTTTTTTTTTTGGGGGGGGGGGCAGGGTAAGTCTTACATAGCATGAATAATTTTGAAACATCTTTTATCACCACTCAGGATGCAAACACAAGCCTTTAAACCTTAGTGGAAGTGGAATCAAACAATTCTGGAATGTCAGATCTTTCACAGAAAGTGTACTTTTTAAACTTTTTTTGATGTTGCTGTTTGGTTTTTTTTTTTTGGGGGGGGGGGGGGGAGGGGTGGGGTGGGAGGGGAGGTGTATTTATTTTTTGGTTATTTCCTGTGTCTCTCTGAAATGTTTTAAGGTTCAGTTTGTTCCCAAAATGATCTGCACTATTTTTTACAGAGGCTTTTGGGAAGCATGGGGATGCATCAGGCCTTGTCCACGTTGTTCTTTACCAGATGGATTGCAAATTGTATGTGGAAGCAGCCACAATAGTACAGGAAACCTCCCCTATTTTTCTCTGAAAGATGCATCAAAAATAATTCCCTCATGGAACATCTTGCTTTTAAACAAATAGAATGCAGGAAAAACATCCTGTCACTTAGACTTTTTCTTCTGTGGAAATTGCCATCTCAGCAAGATGGATGCTGACATGATAAACTGGATGGAAATCCAGAAGTAAAGCAATTTCCTCATATCACAGTAGTCCTGGGCTGTGGATGCAGTGGGACACCAAGGTCCAAAAGTAATAAGCTGAAAACTTCCCTCAGTTGTTGAAATTACTACTTTGCAGGATGCCACCAAAAAACTGTGTACAGCCTGATAGTAGGACTGATAGCAGCAGCTAAACAAATGATTCAGATATTTGGCTGAACACCAGGGCTTATTGAGATTTTTCATTAGGGTTTTTGGAGAACATATCATGTTTCTTTACTTGTTCAAAGCTGGTCTAGATCCTTTGCTTGGTTGAGATAATCTTAACATTAATGAAGCTAACAAAGGTTTATAGAAGCTGAAATTGCCCAACAGTATAAGAAAAACCTTATAATAGTTGTGCTGTGTATTCATTTCACTGGATCTATATTGCCCCTCTGTAACTTGAATCCTTGTTTAATTTTGTTTTCATCTTCACTGTTATTGCAAATGTTATTATACCTGAACATACCTCTTACAGTCCTGTGGCAATCTGTTTCCTCCATTTTTGAATGATTTTCTTTTTCAGATATTATTGCAGCTCATGAACATGCTTAAAGTGCATGACTTTCTGTATATGATCCTGTGCCATCTGTTTTTTTTTTTTTTCCCCAGATAATAAATGTCTCTGTCTTTGTACACTCTCATTCCCAAATTTGCTTTTTAATGGCTGGCCAACATTTTTTTTTTTCATCTTCACCTAATTTCTTATTTCTCTATGTAGTGACTAATTTGCTTAAAAACAGAACAAAACAAAACACAACATTTATTTATAAAATGTGAGGTCAATTCGTTCACTATTTCCTTAACTAAAAATTCCATTGTTTTACTTTTTTCATTTTTACTCATGTGTTTTAAAAGCAGCCATAAAATATTAACATAGTTGATATACAGACTATCTTTTGTTGATATTAATTTGGAATTGTTTGAAGAAGCAATAGTAACACAAAATAGATGCTTCTGAGGTCAGGTGTAAAGTCCCCAAAGCTGTATGTCTAGTCATGCTGAAAAGTGAATGAGAGTATCAGCATCAGTAAAGCAGGGATTATGGCATTTTTCTTTATGCCCATAATTCAAATAAGTTATTTTAAACAAGCACACACTCTGTGTGGAAAAACATCAGCATGCCTATGACTACTAAAAACGTTAGTTATAAATGCTGGCTTACCTTGACCCTGGGTGTTTACCTGTCAAGTGAGGAGCATGATCTCTCAGTACTGTCTGGAGGGTCCAGTTTAGCATAAATTCAAGGTCAGCTTTTCTTTGCATATCTTAAATCAGAGAGATCCAAAAGCAAAACACTTCTCTTGGTCTGCCTCAGATAGATCTTTGAGTAGTTAATTTAAGTGTTTGTTGGCTCATGAATTAGAATTTTTTAAGCCTTGTGTTGAACTGATTTACAGCTGAGTTATTGCACAGTATTTCAGAGAAACAGAAACCTTACTCTGAAAAAAAAAACCACGAACAACAACAAAAAATAATAGTAATAAAATAAATGACAACAACAACAAAAAACAAAACACACAAATTCATAAATTAATTTGTTCCTGGATAATCACTTCTGCTGAAGACCTGCATAGATATTTTATTTTTTAGCTGTTGTGGAAATTTAAAGGCCGTAACTTTCCATAGGATCTTTTAAATATTTGTAAGTTAGTATACTTTAATAGTAAAAGTAACTGATAGCTTGCTTAAATATCTGTGCAGCTCATAGAATATATTTTGGAAAAATCTTTATAATCTTTCCTGTTCTTCATTTACATTTTTTTTCAACTAAGCGGAAAATTTCACATTACATATATATACATATAAATATATTTACATTATTTGAAGTACATCGAACACCAGCATCATTTATTAAAGTTTTCTGAAAACTGAGTGAACACATTAAAGACCTGTAAGAAGAAAGCTGTTCTTTTCTGGGCTATATTCAGACTAACACAAACCCTTTGCCCTGCAAACATAACAACATGTCTGCTTGCATGTGTGTCTGTGAAATCTGACTCTTGGATATACACCACATTGCTGTCTGCTGCAGCATCCCCTTGAGCATATACATGTGTATGTGTGAATATCTATTTTCAGAGATTATTAACGCAGTTCCTGAGAGCTTAAAGGGCTGTAGGATCCCTGGTTTGTGGTTGCCAGCCACTTTTTATAGCATGGATCCTCAATTTCCGCAGTCTGTTTTCTCCTAAGGGCAGTGGCTGTTCCGCTGTTCTGGAGTAGGTTCTTCTTTGTCTACTCCGTATTAGTGGAGTTTTTTTATTTATTTTTTATGTGTGTGTGTGTGTTTGTGTATGTGTGTGTCTATTGAAGAGAGGGGTAAGGAAAACATAGATGAGAAAGTGGTTTGTTCTGTGATTTGTGTGTATAAATGTGCTACAACGTTTCATGGTATTTCTCAGGTCATGTAAAGTTTGATGAAGGATTCTGTTTGAATTTGCTGCCTTGGGCTGTTTGGCAGAAAATCAGCTTCTGTAGAAACAAATCAAAGAATGTATCACATCTTCTATAGCTACCATAATATGAACTTAAAAGAGAAACTGTTTATCTGGTTGTTTGTATAAAGAACAGCTCAGAAAGAAAAAATTGAATGTTGGAATTATTGTTAGTGGTCTTTGATAATGAAAGCTGAAATTCTTTCCTAAATGGACTTTTACATTGTATATTCTTCAAATTCTCCTTGTGACTCTTCTCTCTTTCTCTCTCCCTCTTTAAATGTTAGTCTGTGAATTCACATTAGATAAAAATAAGAGCAAAATTCAAAAATTGAGGCTCTAGTATATCAGAAAGAGGTTTAATGCTACCGATGAGTACAGCTTTACAGTCTCCCCACTTACAAGGGCATATTTAGAGCTTAATGAGCATGGAGTGGTAGTGTATATTATAGGATAAATTTCCAAATAATAACAGAAAATTAGGTTGCTCTTCCCATATGACACTAACAAGCTGTATTGTAGAGGAGGCACTAGAAAGAAGTGGTCAGAGAAAACTTAATTTAGGACTGAAAACCTGTACTATATTCCTCATCATCAATCTATCCTGCACTCTCTGTTTTAATTATTCTGTGATGATCTTTGAAAGTACAGCTGCCATGAGAATGTCAAATGAGCAGAAGTACACAATGTACTGATCCATTGAGGACACTGAGGACATTGACCTTCTTTATGTAAACTCATGTTCCATTTCAATCAAATGTATTGTCACACCACCCATACATTTACAACAGCTTCATAAAAAAAGTCAACACTGGCATATATGACAGACAATTAAACCATCCTGTGGAGTCCACTCACACTGACACAGGAGTAGGTGAAAATCATCAAGTGATAAGAAGTATGTAGATTCATTCATTCATAATATATTGATTAGGGAAAAGTGCAGCTGCAGAAAGTCAATATGCCTGCATACTGTTGTCTCAGCTGGATAAATGCACTTAGGGTCTTCTCATTACTGTAATTACAAAAGTAATCAGTTTTAAAAGAAACCACAGATACCATGTAAATGGGTATGGAATTTAGCAGAGCAATATCAGTTTGTTGCATCTGAGCAGCATCAGTTTTCCTGCAAGAAGAAATCTAACAAATAGCAGCAGAAAGGCTTGCTGTCCTAGATAAGTTGTTCTACAGATAAGTTTAATAATACAATATAAAAAAACATTAGACAGTCGAATCCAGAAGAGGAAAGAAATAATGCATAGAGACAAAATAATGTTTGCCAGAACAGGTATATTCTAGTGTCATGCAATCCTATTATTATGTCAGATTCAAGTAGCTCTATTAGAAATGTTTCACATTTGAATTAGAAAGCTTCCCATGTATGCAAGGTAAACAGAATAACTGTCTTAGGAAAACTACAGAAGAAGGTGAAGTGATGGTGGGAACAGAGTATGTTATAACTAAAGCAGGATGTTTTTCAGGTTTACATCATCTTTATCAACTTCTAGTGAGCAACCTGTAGATATTTTTTTGTTGTGAAATAACAGTTGATGGCTTCAAAATGAATGCAGCTGAGAAGACTAGTTTTGCTGTAGGCTTACTTTTATGTATTTGTGGCAGTGGTGAGAAGAATCTCACCAAAGCTTTCTTCAGAATAAGCTGAATCTCATCATCCTTTGAAAATTTTTCCACCTCTGCTCATCCTTGAATCCCTGGATTAGGGAAGGCAAAGAACAAACAAATAAACAACAAAAACTAACAAAAACACAATCAAACAAACAAACAAAAAACAACTCTGTAACTCCAGTGACATTGTGCATATTATTTGGGGAAAAAGATGTAATATAAAATCCTTCATAATGAAAAAGGGATGGCACTCTAGAAGACAGTTTCCTGATATAGGAAAATAATGTGCAAGTTTTTCCTTTAATGTACATAATTGGTAGTGGTTTCTTATGTAAATGGTATACTCCAGTCTCCAGTGACTCATTAGCAGTAACCAAGCCAACTACCTGTATACGTAAATTTTCTGGTAACTCCTTGTCACAAAAATTGAAATCTAAGATGGATTTCTGATGTGTTGCTACTGATATAGAAAAGTCCTAGAAGAGGGAGACAGGAAAAGAGGGATAGTCTCTAATTCAAAGTTGTCAGTTGATCAGGTCTTTGAATCCCTTATGGAGTTACCTCACAAAAACCCTCAATATTTGTGCATCTAAGCCTCATTTTTTTCACAAGCTTAGTCTTCATTCCCTGGGAACCCTTGTTTTTATGTGTTTTAGTAACACGTCTTTTCCTCACATGAGAATTTGTTCATACTACCAAGTCAACACTTCTTTTGGCAGAAGACTTATCGTTCTGCAAGAAAACGGACATATAGATAGAAATATATGCACTCTAAAATACAGAACAGACTGCTATAACGAGTTCCCTATCCACCTTCTCCAGCTCTTGCCCTTCTCTCTGATGTCCGCCTTCCAGATGCACTTCTGTGCCCCTTGTATTTCTCAGGACTGGCCAACACACAAGGTGTCTGTATCAGATTGAGTAGATACCTTGGAATAAACTAAAGCAGAGAAATGCTGAAAAAAGTGAATAAAGAGAAAAAATGGACTATCAGAGCTAGTAAGGGACTAGAAAAAAATAAATGCAAGAATGAGAAAGGTGGAAAAAAATGGGGATGCCTGAGATTCAAAGCCCAAATTTAGGCTTGCACATTAACAGCGGGCAGTGCTGTACGCGTTCCTGTGCTCGATTTAGATTAAAGCTGTTTGGCAGTACAGGTCGTGTGAGACCTCTTGCCAGCTTTTGTGGATTCAGAGGGTAGAGATTGAAAGCCAGGGTCAGTCTGCCTTCGGGTCCCCATCACACACAGACAAGGAGAGCTTGGGCAGTCTTATCTTCATGTGGATCTGACACAGCACAACTCCATGAATGCCCATCAGGCTGCTCTGAGCTGCCAGTTTCTCAGAGGTCATATCCTATATCTTCAGCTCACAAGAATCCAATAAACTGCTCCCAGCTGTCCAGGTGCTGGATAAATGCAATGTTACAATAGTAGTGCCATGTGAGTTATAATCTTATCTCAGGCTTTCTCTTGAGTTAGCAGTGACTGCTTGAGATGTAGAGACACCTATTAATGGTGTCTTTACACTACCTGAAAATGCATCAAGGGGATGGCCTTGCTAGTTCTTTCAGCTCTTGTTCGTGTTAATGCAATTTGCATGATTATTCCATTTCCATTCTGGCAGGGCTTGAAATCTGAATCAGAAGCTGGATTTTTTTCAGTATCAGATATATCTGCATTAAAAATCAGTCCTTTGCCCTAGTGACTTATTCTTCCTAAGTAAGATAGGTGTAATACTGGAATTAAATAGGTAATAGGTAAAATATTTTGGTCTGTAATAGGCTAAATATTTTGTTTATAGAAACTTTATGGTATGAATCTTAGTTGTTATGGGATTTGGGCACAACTTCATATGCTTCCTTTTTTTTTTCCTCTGGCATGAGAAATTGTTAAAAATAAAAATCCTCACAATTAAAGCCTTTGTTGAAATGTGTATCTGCATATGTAAACAAGCTTACAGCACTTGGAAGCCCATTTTGTTGAACTGTATGCAGTGTTAACTTTAAAAGTGTCACAGTATTGCATGGACCAAGTAGATGCTCAGTCTGTGTTTGTTTTTCAGTGGTATCTGCCTCTCAGGATTTATTTGGCATTTATAATGATACTTGTTATTTTTTTTTTCCTTTGCTCTTGGTGATGAGGAAGGTTTTATGAAGAGATTTTTTTTATTTTTGTGGTTATATCATCCAACTTGCTTTCTCTGGCCTTTCTCACTCAACCTACTGTAGTCAGCATCCCTGCTCCTGCTGGTACAAGCTGTTTTACCAGTCTGCTCCAGACTTCTAATTTCTGAATCTTGCTGTTTATTCCAAGTCCTCTGTTATAGTCTCCTTGTGAGTGAGTGGCTGCAATTGTAATTGGCTTTCCTGCCCTGCCAATCTTCCAATTTCTTTCCTTTTATTCCCATTTTTATCCTCCTATTGCAGCAAAGTAGATTGTATTCCCAATGTTACTAATTTTTGTGAGGGCCTTTATGCTTTTCATTTTCTCAGCAAAGCCTGACTTGGTTGCTGTTTCCTGATGGGATGCCTGTGCTGACTTACCACTCAGCAGCAGTTTCTTTTTCTGCCTCCTGCATTTCTATTTTTGTCTCCTGACATTTTAATCATTACTGTATTTTTTTTTGGAATCACTTAGTGCTCATTCATGTAATTTTCTTCACTTTAGCCCTGTCCCATACACCTGCCACACTTAATTTGCTCTGCAGTTTATTTGACTTCTCACATGGAAACAAGGTTTTATATACACAGCTACTTTATGTAGACTTCTTTCCTCTTGTTTCCAAATGCTTTTTTTCCTAGTGCAGACTATTTCAGGGACATCAGAGGAGGTTACTTATCCAGGAGAATTAAACATCTTGCCTGTCTGTGAAAACTAGCAGCAGTGAAAAGGAGCACCACTGTAAACATTTTTATATACATGTTACTGGACAGTAGAGAACCTGTGCAGCAGAGAACACTTTAGAAGTGCTCTATGGAAAGATGCTTTCAGTTGGAGCTCACACTTATAACACATATCCATGTGAAATGTTATATTATTTCATATTCATTTTACTGCAATTTATATCATTTTAACAGAAGGTATCATAGAAACATAGAATGGTTTAGGTTGGAAGGGACCTTAAAGATCACCTTGTTCCAACCCCCCTGCCATAGGCAGGGACGCCACCCACTAGTTCAGGTTGCTCAGGGCCTCATCCAACCTGGCCTTGAACACCTCCAGTGATGGGACATCCACAACCTCTCTGGGCAACCCGTCCCAGTGCCTCACCACACTCTGAGTGAAGAATTTCCTCCTAACATTTAATCTAAATCTCCCCTCTTTTAGTTTAAAACCATTCCTTCTTCTCCTTTCATTATCTGATTGAGCAAAGACTCACTCTCCATCTTTTTTATAAGTTCCCTTTCAATACTGAAAGGCTGCAATGAGCTCACCCTGGAGCCTTCTCTTCTGTAGGTTGAACAGCCCCAGCTCTCTCAGCCTGTCCTCATAGGAGAGGTGTTCCAGCCCCTTGATCATCTTTGTGACTCTCCTCTGGACCCACTCTAACACATCAACATCCTTCTTGTACTGGGGGCCCCAGACCTGGGCGCAGCACTCCAGGTGGGGCCTCACAAGGGCAGAACAGAGCGGGACAATCACCTCCCTCACCTTGCTGGCCACTCCTCTTTTGATGCAGCCCAGGATGCAGTTGGCCTTCTGGGCTGTGAGTGCATGCTGCTGGCTCATGTTGAGCTTTTTATCCAGAACCCCCAGGGCCTTCTCTGCAGGCCTGCTCTCAATAAGTTCTTCTCTCAGTCTGTACTCATGTCAGAGGTTGACCCTTGCAGGTGCAACACTTTGCACCTGGACTTGTTCAGCCTCATTTGGTTCATGTGGGCCCCCTTCTCAAGCTTATCCAGGTCCCTTTGGATGTCATACCTTCCTTCTATTGTATCAGCCACACCACTCAGCTTTGTGTCATCTGCAAGTGTGCTGAGAGCGCATTTAATCCCACTGTCTATGTCATTGTTGAAGATATTAAACAGTAGTGGTCCCAAGACAGACCCCTAAGGCATGTTTTAAGAAGTTGCACAAAGGTATATCTTTCTCAGTTGCTAGTATATATGGAATTGTGTACAATTGCAAAGGAAGATGTCATCAAGTTCAATTATATATACTGGTTTAAAAGAATAATTTGTTTACTATGATAGGGAATGTAGGATATAACCTACTTTCCATGGAGACTCATTTATTTGACATCCTTGTATTTCTGTCTTTCTTTGTACAAGCTCCCAGAGAGCCTGTACAGCTTTTGAGAACCTTTCGATTTTTCCTTTTTGGGATTCACAAGCTACTGTTGGACAATTTCCTGCTATTGTGTAAACAAATCATGCCCATACTTAAGTATTCTGTATGACTTATTTATTTTTCATACTTTGAAAAGATGTTGTTTGAATGGAGTGTCTCTACTTTGACTCTTTCTTGCCAGAGGTTATTCTACTGACTGTCAATGAAAATGCATAGCATGAAAAAATCTACTGCAACAAGCAAGGATTGCTGTAATCCTTTAGTGCTTTAGTCCTTTAGTAGACATTTCACAGGCAATGAGGATTTTCGGGGGTAAAATAAGTTCACAATTCATTCTCTAACTGTAGCTAAATCATGTTTAATTCCTGGGAAATATTAAGGATGGACTGACATTTAAGTATAGACTTCCTGGTGTGTAGGATGAGTGTTGTGCAGGTAACAGCATTTTCTTTGGCTGCTGCATTTCCAGTTTCTGAAGCTCTTCAGAGCAGGTTTGTTACTCTGAGAGTTTCTGATATGGCAATTCTTATTTTCGCTTTGCCCCATCCAGATGTAATTTGCTTCATCATCCATTATTTTCAGTAATGATTTTCTACCCAGAAACACTAGTATCTGAGCTGGGGCCAATTTGATTGAATACTATTCATCAAAATAAAACAACAGGCATCACTGCAATGTTGTGCTATGAAAGATCTGTACAAGCCAGTGTTCTTACAAATGGAGATGATGGCTGATGAGGCTGTAATGCGTATTTCTATAGAGGACTGTTACTAGACTTCGGTGTTTTCAGATGCTTTGTTTGTTCATCTTCCTTCTCCTCTTGTGTGTTAGCATTAAATGAAAACACCTTCCTCACAAAGTTTCCCACTGGGCAGTTCAGGCAAGAATGAATAGTTCAATACAGCATTTGTGGTAGCACATTTGCCTCTACCAGTCCATACCTCAAGTCATGGCCCAAACAAAATGATTGCTTTGTTGATTGCTTTCCTTAGCATTACCTCTAGTGGACACTGTAGCAATAAGATATTTTCTGCTTTCTGAGTTGTCAACAAACTCATAAGGATCCTAAGGACCCCTTGCATCAGATATTAGGATGCTTTCTGAAACCAGAGTAATGATTGAATATGTTCTTCCAAATGATCATGTTGGAGAGAGTGATAAAAATATCACCAAGTGTCACTTGCCTTGTCTAGTTTTTCTATCTTTTTGCAGTGTAACAAAAACAGCTATTTTCCCCTCTGTACCTTCCCTTCCCAGCTGCAGTCCTGAACACCTGAACATAACTATAATTAGGCCTTTTCTTTAGAAAATGAATTAAGAAATGGAAATAAAATAGTAAAAGTTAATTGCCATTCAATTTCTAACACAATCCTAAGGATCATGGAGGAGGAGATCCAGGTCTGGGCTATCTAAGGAAGGAAGAGGAACAGCCAGTGAAACACCCAAGGAAAGGACTAACATAAGAATGGAATTTTCTGTGAGAAACTTTTAAAAATTTGCATTGAACCTAGCTGTAATTTTATGACCCTATTCTATTCAGATGAGCTGAATCATCATTGGCATGATCCTACAGAAAGAAAAAATGTGATAAAGATAGGACTTAATAGCACAGCAAGACTTATGTTTATGACAGTCTTTGAAAAATGTGTTTTTGTAGACAGTCAAAATAAAGTTATATAGCTAAGCTGCCTAAGATGCACACACCTACAATAAAAAATTGAGTTTGAGTGGCATAAACATGTAAATGAAGTTTTGCTACTGTAAGAGAGAAGTTCTTTTAATTTGCCATGCACAAATCTCAAAAGCCTATAATGAACATAAAGAGGAGTATAAGATTATCATATAACTTAAAATTACTGTGGAGGAAGTTATTCTAAGAACTGTACAAGCAGGAATAATTTAAAATTGCTGTATAATACAAAAGATCCTTCATCCATAAAAATGAAAAAGGTAGTATTTACTTCAGTGTTTCTAACAAGAGGCCAGAAAGAAAATCTGTGTAGTGAATCTCCAGAGCAGAAATTCGTGGCTTTCAGCAGCCTTTGGTGGATCAGATCCCCCATGGTGGATCTGTAGATATTAAGGGACTACGATTATTTCAAGGATGTCCTAAAACATCTAGCTGAGTCTCAGACACCTACCAAGAAATGACTTTTAATTAGATTCACTCAATGCTGCATTCTTTTTTCTGTTTTGTAGCATATCTTCTGTTTCTAACTTGTGAAAGTATTTATTTATTTATTCATCTATTTATTTATTTATTTTGTGTGTGTGTGCGCGCGTACAATGATCTACTGTAGCAAGTTTTGTTTTTCCATGGAGAATAAAACTTTGGTGTACAAGTTACTACAATAATCAATATAACAGTATTCCATTCAGTAATCCACATTCTTCTGCCAAGTAGCATGTAAGAGACCTAATAGGTAAATCTACCTCAATGTGTCACTTTTTCCCAAACATCAGCCAGATGCAGTTAAATTCTCACTGTTACGATAGCTTCCAGCACTGATGCCTTGTCATCCCCAGCAGTAGATTTAGGTAAAAAGTTTCCCCACCAGCAGAACTGCTGGGAAGGGTGGTCATGCTGGGCCAAACCATCAGTCTTGAAGTTTGCCTCTGTGCAACTAATTACGGGTTACATAGATGTAATCTAAACCAATTTTTAGCAAGAGTTTAAATTAAGAGGTTGACATAAAGGGAGTGGAGTCCTTTTCCCTTACGAGGAAAGGCTAAGGAGCTGGGTCTCTTTAGCTTGGAGAGGAGACTGAAGGGTGACTTTATTAATGTTTACAAATGTGTAAAGAATGAGTGTCAGGAGGACGGAGCCAGGCTCCTTTCGGTGACATCCAATGATAGGACAAGGGGCAATGGGTGTCAACTGGAACATAGGAGGTTCCGCTTAAATATGAGACAAAGCTTTTTTATGGTGAGGGTGACAGGACAGTGGAACAGGCTGCCCAAGGGGGCTGTGGAGCCTCCTTCTCTGGAGACGTTCAAAACCTGCCTTGACACATTCCCGTGTGATGTGATTTAAGTGTTCATGCTCTGACAGGGGGATTGGATTAGACGATCTTTCAAGGTCCCTTCCAATCCCTAACATTCTGTGATAAGTAGTTTGTGATGTCTTTTCTTAATGCATTTATGATCAAAGTTAATATTTTATTAGTATAGGGGAAGCATTGGTTTGAGGTTTGACTTTCTAAGATTCTTTCTATTAACTTTGTTGATCTAAACTTCCATTCAAAAACTCATATATTGTTGGAATAGTATTTGAGCACTGTGAGAAAAAAATGAAGTAGTTTGACAGAACGGATGGAGGACGTATCATTAGTGGAGACAACACTGTGCACCAAGACATACAAATGGTATTTCTGAGTATGAAATTGTTTTGAGAGTGAAGAAATTTCTCATTTTGTCCAGAAGCTTTGTATTGACTGTCAAGTATATTTCCCAGTGCATTAAAACCTGTACTTTCAGACAACAGTTTTGGTTTCAGTCAATTAATATTTTCTAACATGTCTCCCTTACCTGTCCCCAAACTCATAGAAGCCAGCCCCAAGATATTTTGTCCAAAAAAAAAAAAAAAAAAATTTTGACCAGATCAATCTGACATCAGTTCAGGAACTGACAAGTATAAACAAACATTGATATCAGTGTCACTGATCTGTTTGAAAGCTGGCTCAACATCTGTTACTGTTTGGCAAAGGGACACAGAATGTACAGATTTTTAAAGCCTTGTAAAATGTTTTCATATTTATGTAATGATTGATATTTCATTGCAATTACTAACCTGATAAAATTCGTCACCAGAGGTGGGAGGATGAGAGCAGCTGAGACAGGCACATCTGCTAGTTCTTTGGAGATCCAACAAACTTTTAAATGAGATTCAGGCTTTGAATTCCTTTCAAGTTTATTTTTGGCCCCAAATCCAGAGAGGATATTAATGGGCTGAAAGGAAGCACACTGTATTGCAATAAACCATATCCCAGAGAGGGCTTTGTGATGGGTCTCTAAGCAGTTTCACTAAATCAAATATTTTCCTTGGAGATAATGAAGGAGAGAGATATGAAGAAGTAGTTGTTTCTTTTCCTAGTAAGTGAATACTACTCTTTATAACACTTCTAAACTTCTAATAATTATTTAAGGACACTTAAAATGTTCCTTTCACAAATGATAATTATAGTCTAGTTGTAGTTAGAATGGAGTAAGACTTCTTAAAAGACTAGATGTACTGGAGGAGGAAACATTCAGAAAAATACTGTTCATTGAATGACAAAGATTGGAATGATGGACAATGGTAGACATTTTAAAATGTGAAATGGTTTTATTAAAGCAATTCTTCATTTATTTATGTTTGAGATACATCATTCTTTAAAACAGACATTAAAACTTTGATCTAATTAGATGTTAACTTCAGTAAGTTTTGCAAAATCAAAATCTCTATGGGAATGTCTGCACTGTACTACAAGATGCAAAATAGATGTCCTCAAGCTGATGTCAAAAGTGCTATGAACAGAACAGTACGGTCACCTCACTTTCCTCAGCCAATTTGTTGCTTTGCCTGGGAACAAGTGGTGGAGCTTGGGATTGGAACTGGAATCATTAATAGTATTTTGCAGTATTTCATGGGTGAAAATGCAGTCTGCTTGGAGGCAAGTTGAAGATACCCTGCAAGATTATCTTCAGTGCCCAAAGCATGTACACTTCCCCGTGGAGCTCAAAGCCAAGTTGCTTTGCCTTCTCTGAGGCTAACTGGCCAAATATCATTCATCCTTGTTAACACTGGGGCACCGGGGTTTTTGTTAACACTAGGGTGAGGCAAGCTGTATTGCTATCTTGTTAGGCAACTAAATCTATAAAACTAGGGCTGAAAAATTTGTTTCTAACTTTACCTGAGCTAGAGCTGTAACAGAAAGTGTTTCCAAGCAGAAGTGTGGGTAAAGTAATAGGATAGCTCTCTCAAAAAGTACAGCCATGGCTAAAAGAAGCCATTTTTTTTTTTATAGTGTTTTAGAACAAGGTTTCACTTTGGTATGTAATAATGATAAGCAATTTAAATTTACAAAATCAAGCAATCAAAATTGGAAAATGGCTAGAACTTAGGTTGCATGTGAATTCCCATGAACATGCATATTTTTTTTTTTAATGTGCTTTTACTTGTACCTGTTTGAACCTAGTTTTCATCTTCCACAACTGTATTGTTACTGCTATGTGTGTTGCTTCTGTTTTAAAGAATAAAAGTGTTAGTGAATTAAGATACAGAGCCTTCCAATGTTAGCCAAAGAAACATTACTTCCCAACCTTGTTTTGGGAAACCACAAAACCTCTCTCATGAGATTTATCCCAAGTAAATGAATACATTTTAGCTTGAAACAAACATAAGGGTTTGAAAATTTCTATGTTGTGGGCCCAAATTTTCAGCAGTTACATTACTGAAAACAGGAAGGTGTTGGAGTCTCTTTCTATAGCCATTTAACTAAACCTCTCTGCAATGATATTTCCACTTTTGCATCCCTTGTGTGTGTTTATTAATAGAAATGCTATCAAACCTGTCATCTTCTTCCACCACCAAATTTTTTAGTAAAACAAAAATGAATGTTCACTAGATATTGCCAGTCTGTAATGGGGGGAAGGGGAAGATTGGGGAAGTATTGTAACATTGTGATTTCAAAAGCACAAGCAGTTGATGCTACAAATAAAATACATCTTTCCCAAACATGACACCCATCAATTTAAGTTTAATTAACAATAATGGCATCGAGACCATCTTGGTGCTCTTCAGAATATTGAACAGTTGTTGGCAGATGTCTGCCAATACAGCAGCAATTACAAATATTTCCCTGCTGTATCATTTCTATTTAATTCTCTTTTTAAATGAAATCACATAATTTATACACTCTTCAGGTATGTTCAGGTCTGCAGTCTACTGTGCCATGCAGCACAGCATAAACCAACCTGTTTTCTTAGATTAAATCTATGGTAGTCTAAAAATAGCTCCATGAACATATGCGCTAAAGTACTTCATGATAACCTTTATTTTCTCTGAACTTAATGTAATAAATCAAAACTGCAGAGCCAACCACATGCTGTTGTACAGCAGGAATTGCAGTCATACATCACTTCTCAGTGCAAGAAGGAAACTACTGATATGTATATAATGTATGATCTGTTGAAAGTATTTAAGATAGGATTTTAAATGTATTTAAAATTTTTAAATGTAGTATTTGTGAGAAACCTATCCTCTGCCTCATTAAAAAATAAAAAGTATTTTTTAAAAAAAGATAGCTGATAGGAAGGCTAGGGGAGTAACTTTATTTAGAAATTTTAATTGGCTTAAGAGCTTTCTACTTGTAGATCATCTGCTGGATGATTTCTAATGGTTCATTATCTTTTGGTTTACATTAGATGAGATCAAGGTCTGGTCATCAAAGACCACCTCAGGTCACCTTGAGTAATGCACTGAAGTCATTCATGTTCTTGTGGGCTTTCCTTAAGGCCCAAGAACTAGTGGTCAGAACAGATCTTATCATGTCAGGTTTAAAGCATATTGGCATGAAGCTGAAGAAACGTTACTCTGTTTTGGCATGTTGGATGTGCTCTGTTCGATAGGAAATTATTTGTCAGGTTATCGCTCATGTTCATTAAATGGGTTCAAGCATTTAAAATTTGGAACCAAATTTCTCATGGAAAGGAAACTAAGCCTGTGAGTCTTAAAGATCAAACAGCTATTCTGCTTAACAGTGAATGGGCAGTGGATGCCGAGGAGAGGTTGTTGCTGCTCAACCTGATGGACTGGAGGTAAGGAGGAAAAGAGGAAGCTCATGCTAATAGCAGTATAGAAATGTGTCAAGGAGGCAAAAGGAGTGGCTGTGCATGGAGGGTTAAGCCTTCAGAGATCTGCAGCTCCCTATTTAACAAGTATTAACAGGCCTTAGCTCAATAATAACAAATAGTTATGCATATATAATATAGGTGGTGGGCTTTTTTTTTTTTTTTTCCCTAATCTTGCTTCTTGGAATGGTAGAAATGAGTAACAAGGTAGCATTCAGGTCCCCAGTTATTTCAGTGAGTTTTTGTCTATTTGTTTTTCATGGTTTTAGGCTAAAGCAATGTCCTTGCTGATAACACTATACCTTTGTCTATTTTTTGGAAAAATCTAAATCTGCAGTCTGACATTTTGTGAGTGACTGAATCTAGAGTTATACCTTTTAGCTAGCTTGCCTCAAGCCAATTGAAAGAGATACTGCATTTCCTCTTAAATTTCTTAAAGACAATGTTTGTTCTCAGTGATTTATTTTTATTTTTATTTTTATTTTTATTTTTATTTTTATTTTTATTTTTATTTTTATTTTTATTTTTATTTTTATTTTTATTTTTATTTTTATTTTTATTTTTATTTTTATTTTTATTTTTATTTTTTTATTTTATTTTATTTTTTTTTATTTTTATTTTTATTTTTATTTTTATTTTTATTTTTATTTTTATTTTTATTTTTATTTTTATTTTTATTTTTTTTTTATTTTTTATTTTTATTTTTATTTTTTATTCTTTTATTCTTTTATTCTTTTCTTATTCTTATTCTTATTCTTATTCTTATTTATTTTTTATTATTTTTATTCTTATTTTTATTTTTTATTTTTTTTAGAGCTTTGAATAAAGTACTTGTATTTTAGATGAAATACCTTTAGCTAGACTGGTTGTAGGAAGTATGGCTTATGCTAATAAATTACAGGTAAATGAAAATTTATCAAATTCAATTTTGGATAAAATATACATTTACATATAATTAAATAAAAACATGATTTTTATTCTTTATATAATGCTCTGCTTGCAGATTAAAAATTTTTGATCATAGAACATGTATTGGAATATTGATATGAAGTCTTTGGTAGTGAAATGACTCAATGGTTTATTGTGCATGCTGATTTTCAACAGATATTGATGTTGTATATGCTTTTTTTGATTTGCCTTCCAACTGACTTCTTACTCTGGTCTTCAAATATTACCAATATTTTTGTTTTTCTTTTTGATAATGTAGTTGGGAAAAAGCCCCTAACGTTTAGGTACTGAGACTTTTTTTTTTCCCCCCATTAATCTTTTGTTTTTCAAATGTAGAATACAAGGCCTCTTTTTGTTATGGTCACTACAATGTTATGAGAAATTAAAGTTGAACAAACTCTTCATATTGTTTAGATTCTCACATTGACTATATGTCTAGGAGTTTAAGAAGACTTCTGTAAGTGAACAAAAGGAAATTGGTAATGATTGATAATTAGCTGCCCCCTATTTGAGAGCTGCTGTAGCTCACCAGCAGCCCCAAACAGCCTTTTCAGGCTGACTTTCTCTTTCTTAGTCTGGATTCTGAGCTTAAAGCATTCTCGGCAAGTTTGGTGTGCTGCTAGTCTGAACTGAGGCCGGTGCCACGAGGCCAAGACAGAACAGAATCTGCTCACTTGCTTTTACTGTGGTGCACAAAAAGCAGAAATATTGTGGGGTGGGACTGGCTTTTTACTTGTCTGCAATACCAGCTAAAGAGTGTCAGGAGAAGATCAGTCTTTCTTCTCACCAAGAAATTTGAAGTCTCCAGCTTCTTTCACTACAGCAAAACATCCATAGAGTTTTGGGATTGAATTTTAGTAAACCCTGGTTGGCAAGCAAATAAATAAACCCATGGCATTACAAGGAAGGGAAGGGTATTTTTACTTCATTGCTCACCTGTTGGAAGAGGATAGTTACTTGAAGGAAGACGGGAGGAACCGTGCTGCGGCCTCTTTGACAGCACTAGTGCTGACCACAGATGAAGATGGGCCATCTCTATAGGGAGTGCCAAAGTTGGCAGGTTTTTTCTCTCCTGTCAGAAGGTCACAATGTAGTAGGGTGATGTATTACATACAACTGCCATATGGCATCACTTGACAGTACTGCTGTAATTAAAAATAACCTCTGAACACCATAAGTCTACTGTGAATTTCAAGAATATGTGCTTTTCACTCTATCATCTTCTTTGCACATTTCCCATCAGATTTCATCTGTTGACTTCTTCCACTGAAAGGAGGCTAACTATGCTTTTTACAGTGTGTATTCCACAACAAATCACTAGAAACATTCAAATACCAAACACAAAAATGAAACATTAATAAATTAATCTACACATCTCTCTAAATATAGCCTATAATCCTTTTAACTGTAAATATTGTCAAGCATAGCAAGAGACGAGGTATTCCACTCAGTATTTAATCCCTTTCAAGATAGATTTCTCAGGTTAGATTTAAGTAGTAAAGCAGCAAGTAAAATGTTAATGCAAGTAATTCTCCTTTTGTTCTCTGTGAATTATTCAGATCTGAATATCAGTGGTGTGTAGTTTCCGCAAAGTCACAACAGAATTTTGTCTAGCTACTTTGACAGTCAGTCACTAGAAGCTTTATGGAAGTATAATGTGTTCAAGTACTGTAACTCAGCTGATTATGGTAACACAGGTCAAAATATTTGTACTACAAAGGTCATTAAAAAAAAGATCATCATGTGTTATGAAGAAAGAGGTGTTTAAAAAATACAAATATGCTTGGTAAAGTAGGTTATTACACAAAAGCCGTAGAAGTGAATCCTTCTTTAAGTGATACTGCTTTATGATGAAAAAGGGGGAAAAAATAGACAAGATCTTTTTAAAAACCACTCAGAAATGGTGCACTACACAGTTTTACTACAAACCACTATTACAAACCACTTGCTAGGGATGCATAAGTGACCTAAAAGTGATTTTGGACCTGAATTTGGACCTTAATTATTCCTCTTGGTAATGTCTAATCTTGCTAGTGTCTAGAAAATATTTGGAAGTGAAAAGCTTGTAATGAAATATGAAAATACAACAATGTAAAAAAATGTAGTAAGGAAGACAGTGGCAACAGGAATAGTGGTAAAAGGAGGGAAGGTCATGAAGGAGATGTGGTTATTAATATTTATTTATTTATTGCTATTTTATTGAATTTTATAAGCTTTTCAAGGAACATTACAGAAATGTCCAGAAGCTTCCTTAAACCTCAGCATCACTTCAGCATCATCCATCTAGCACAAAGAAAGAAAGGTGTTCTTATGAAAGTGAGTGTTCAGCTGTATAAATGGAGATCACATTGTGGGTGTGATTTAGACTGTGGATCTCTCTAGTAACACAGCACAAGATGACCTTTAAGGAGCAGTCTGGGGGCTGCAAAGAGAGCAGGCTGCAGATCTTAAAAGCAACTAGAAGAAGAGCAGAGGCTGGAAACTTGTGTCAGGAGGGGTAAATCCTCCTGACTGCAAGTTTTCTTCTGCAGCATCAAAGAAAGGCCGTGAAGTGCTACCTTAATATAACACTGTGCAAGCTGTTTATGTCAGGCTGAAAAAGTCTTCAGCAATGGCTTTATAACTTTAATGAAATCATTCTACATTTACAAAATAAAATGAAAAGGAAAAAGGAGAAAAAAGTTTAGGGTTACAGAACAAATGTGATGTCACTAGTTTTTGCTCTACAACTAGTACTTGTAAGTTTCTGCATAAGCTTTTCACATCCCACTTCATCAAAACCATACACCCCATTAAGAAGGATGCTGTCATCTTAAAAATTGTGATATTAAAAACAATTCCAACATCTATATATATTGGACCTTGCTAAATGCTTTTTTTTTTTCCTTATTATAATTTTAGTTTCTTATCAAGATGTAGCTACACTTTTTTGTATTGATAGAGACTCTCATAAATTTATTATTTATATTTGTTATTCATATTTATTATTATCATCATCATTATTATTGCTCTGCATCTTGCTCTGTAGTAGGGATTGTGCATTGCTAGCACTCAAAATCACCTTCAGGAAATGTTCAAATTGCCTGGAGATCAGTAGGAGAGGCTGCCAGGTCATAAACTACATTTTGAGTGGCATCAGGAATTCAGTGCTGGAGCTGGTGCACTTTTCAGCCAGATCACATAATTCTTGATGGAGTTTTGCAAAGCTGGGAGTGTTGGTGGCTAACCAGACACTCCACACTGTGTGAATGACGTTGTGTATCCCACACTGGTGCCAAAGTAGGGTGAGAGTCTGCTTGCACATTAAGTGCTTAGCAAAGTTTGAGGGTCAGCGTGGGCTATTGGAGGGGGAGCTAGCCTGTGACTTAGGAGACCTCAAACATGTTTCTAATTCCACCACTGATATGTTGGGATGCTATCTAATTTCTTTTCCTGCCTGAATTGCTGTTACTTTGGTAAGCTATGTACCCTCTCCATTATAGAAGATGCTTTGGCAGTATGACTTGCCACAAACTATGCAAGTATACAGCAAGTAGTTCATTTGTGTCTTTCTGTCAGTTTCTGAACTGGTATTAACTGTCAAAAATCCTGGAGGATTTTTTGATTTTGACTGTCAAAATCGTTCATAATTCCCCAGCAGAATATTTTTGCTGTGGCCATTCCTGTTTCCAGGATTCTGCCTGCATCTCATCAGTCCCCACCAGTTCTACTGCCCTTAATTTTTAACACCCACAAAACTCCCTCACAAATTTTTGCTTTCCTGCTTCTCACCTAGTTTCCCTGGCCCCTCTTCTCTTGGAGTAGAAATATCTCCCACCCTAGGGGCTTGTTGCTGGTGCTTGCATCTCCTGAGACTTTTTTTTTTTTTTTTTTTTTTATGAAGGATTATCGCAACAGACTAGAAGCTTTTTGGGTACGAAGCAAATTAAAATGGTAGCCAAAGACCACCCAGGGCATAGTCCTTTATGTTCCTGAGACAGACGTATAGATTCCAGTGACAAATCCTGCTGTGTGGGGAAAGGATCCACTGAGTCTGTGTCAGGATAATTTAATGGATGTTGATGCAGTTGTTAATGGGCTTCCTTAAAGAAACATCATTTTGGGGCTGGTTTCCTTCACTTGTGAAATGGACTGTGGTGCGAAATGGAGTAGACAGAAAATAGGCAGGAGAACAGGAAAACTGTAAAAAAGGACTTCACCTCCAGCTGGACAGCTTATTTTGATTTCACTTTGAATTTTCTCTTGTGTTGACTCAACTTTCTAGAAGTAGATTTTAGTCTAACCTTGGAGTATTTGTAATTTAAATATATTTTAGTTATCAGTTGCAGAAGCACATAGAAGGAAAAACTAAATAAACAAATTTTGATGAACTTCACAGGTAATGTGAATGCTTTGGTGGGGTGGGGACTGTCCCATCTTGAGCAAAGAACAAATTAGTTTTGAAATTTTTGCTGGATTGGAGGTTTGAAAATAATTACATTTTGGGTAGATGTGCAGTATTTTGCTTTCACATTTTTTATATTTGCTTTTAAAATGAATGGAAAAGAACTGTTGAAACAGCAAGAAATTTGTCTTAACAGCACAGCTGTATGTTTGATACAGCAGTGAAGTCTTAGAAATCCTGACTCCTGCTGGTGTGATTTCACCTGAAGTGAAGAGTACCTCAGGAAATTTTAGTTCCGTGTTACCAGGGCATTTATTAGTTATTCAAGTGACTGTTCTGTCCATTTGGTCCTTAACGTTTCCTTAAGAGTCTTCAGAGACAAAAGCAAGAGAGGTGAAGTTTTTCATTGTTGTTTTTATGGGCCTGCCCAGGGTAGATCTGATTCTTTTCTTAGCTAATTGAATACTGTGCTGTGACAGTTCAGGTTTCTCGAGGAGCTGCACTTGATGACGTAAGCACTGTATAAGTAGACAAGCAGAAAACTACCTGCAGGTTGGAAATATGTGCTCCCATTCCTATAGGGCATTACTTCAGTTATCAAATGCAAGGAGCTATCAAAAGAAAGAACTGTAGGAATAAATAAATACATTGTTAATATCACCCGAAGTATCAGAAATCTATCTGAATATCTATATGAACAGATATCTATTGAATATTTTTGAGAATCAAGAAAAAAAAGTCTATTCTGACAGCATGGTGACTGCATATGTGGAGGAAAGAGAGATTAATTCCATATTACAAGGCCTTAATTGGCAGCCACCTGAGTAAAGTATTCTGTTTGGAGCTAAAAAATATATAAATGCTCCTCCATGGCTAAAGGGTTAATAAAACCTTTCATGTCTTTTCTAAAAATTGCTGCTTACAGAATGAGCTGGTCATGACTCCCATAAAACACACATATACAAAGATATACTCCCACTTGGACCAGAAAATAATAGGAAAGCAGTATCTGTGGTGCTCAGGCTGGCTTCATGGGCAGAAAGAACATGTCCTTCCTTGACCTTCAAACTCGTGCTTAATTGCAAGCACTTGCAGGGAGAAAAGAGTTTTCAGAATAGGTCAGACAAGGATGGTAAGTATTTTTCAGTCATTCTATACCAGTAACTAATAGAAAAATACCAGCTTTAAGCGATTTTTTAAAATGTTTAAATGAAAAAAGCATAATGAAGGGCCTGTGCATTTATTGAGGGTAGTATCAGTAAAGTAAGCATTATCAAGACATTTGAGCTAGAGTGGTCCAAACCTAGAATTTCTGTTCTATGGGAAATTTGGGGGGGATGGTGTTTGAGCTGTATCAAAAGCATCCAGCAGATATTTTGAAAGCTTTTAAAAAATCTTTTCTTTTTTATTTATTATGTATGTATGTATGTATGCATTTATTATTTATTTAAAATAAAAGTATTTGTCAGTGTACATGTGGCGTAGCATTAGAAACTTAAAGGCTGAGTTCTCAATGTCCTTGAGATCAGGAATTAAGGTTTAGGGTTCCTTTGGAGGCATGATCCAAATTTCCAGCATCTCCAGTTTGTTGTCACAAAGATGGAAAACCTGTGCTATTCTATACAGTAGGGGCTACCCTGGAAAAAAAAAAAAAGACTTGGGAAGCTGAAAACTATTTTTTTTTGGGGGGGGGGGGGCAGTGGGGAACAACTGTCTATATTTTGTTGAACATCTCTGCCAACTTAAATATTTCTGCAAGGCATTCCAGGTTCAATAACTCAGCATTTTCCAGTTCAGTCTCTTTCACCTGAAAAAAAGTGAGTTGTAATTGGCATGCTTTTGTAGAATCTGAGTTTTTCAGAACTTCATGTTTTTGAGTGCATAAAATAAATTGCTGTATCTGTCTTTGAGTTTCTAGTGTACAACTTTTAGCCTACCATTTTGAGTGGAAATCTAATTCTGTTTTTTTTTTTTTTTTTTTTTTTTTTATGAAAGTTGTATGTGACTTATTTTGGGGCACATCAATATCCCCGCTAGTAGAGTCATGAACCCTAAAGACGTACAAGTAGAAAGTAGAAGAAAGATACCATTTTCTCATTATCGGAAGCAGGAGCTTTGTTGGTTTTAATAAAGAAACCATAAAGCCTGCTGATGGGTAGTAAGGATCCTCTTTAGTGGACTGTAGACTGTATGGTCAAGCAACTTATTTTCTACAGACACTACTAAGGAGGAAAATGCACTAAAGATAGGGAACATAGGATTTAGCAAAAAAGGTAGGAAAACACAGAACTGTTTTTACAAAGGTGTCAGCTAATGAACTAGAATGCAAATTAAACTTTACAATAGTCTAATAGACGTGGTTACCCCCATTGAAGTCTAAGTGACCTGCAGATCTCTCTCATTCTTGTATTGTTTTGTGACAAGTGTTCTTACTACGGCAAATTGGGCTTTTCAGAACTGAAAATTGTTGCTTTAAAGATTTCTAAAACAGATTTTAAAGTAATTTTAATATATGGGCTTGGGGCATATTTGGGAGCAATGCGTGCCTTAAAGATATTAAAAAATAAATAATTAAAAAAAAAAAAAAAGGAAAGACAAAAAAAATAAAAAAATAGTATAAACAGGATTTTCCTGAAATTAAATGGAAGCTGAGCATCACAGAAAACTTTTCTTTATGGCATCTTCTACTAGGCAGAATTTCATACAAGAATTTCATAATTCTTGTGAAAATAGGGGAGTATTTGTTATGAATGTCCATAAAAACATTCTGTCTCACATCTAAGTTACATACAGTGTAGTGATAGTATTTATATGGCAGACTTTATGCAGAATCAAAACAAAACAAAACAAAACAAAAAAGCAACAAGGATCCAAGATCAAGAAAGCTATGACTCAAGGGAAAGAAGTCTCTCTGAATAGGTTCATTCTGATGTACCCTAAATCCTAGGGAACTTAAGGTGGGCCCCCTTTTTCTGTCATTGTCTTTCTGTGAGTCATTATCTGGAAACAAGGATGTCGTTGTTGTCTGATTTTTTTTTTCCAACTCCAATAAGAGAGGAATTCAGCTGTAAAAACTTAAGCCCTGAGGTTCTCCTCATACCACAGAGAGCTCTTGCTCTCCCCAGCACTGGGATAATGCCTGTAGATTGCTATTGTGCCTTATAGTCAGCTAGCTCTTGCAATCCTCTTTTTATAGGGTGGTGGTGATTCTTTCCTTTCCCTTGCAGTTTGTCTTTGGCTCGGGTTGTTGATTTAAAGGTTTTTCTTGTTATTTTTTTCCCAGCAGGCAATGAATCATTGTGTGCTGTTTTGTTCTGTTTTCCATTGTTCTGAGAGCTTGTTTGTTTATTAATAAGAACAATAACAAACAGAAATGCACAGCCTTTTCATAGTCATTATTTGCAAAGCACGTTGTTCCAGGCTACCTAGTACCTGTGTCATAAATTAAGTCTGCAACAGCCACATACAAAAAATGAATAATAAAGCTAGTGTTTGCTTTGCACCAATTTAAAAATAATTTATTTACGCTGTGTGAATCAGCAGCTTTAATATTTGGCTCTAGTTCTGAATATGACAATTAAATTATTTTCTCTTGCACTTTAGCCATTTATTTTACACTGACGTTACTCATGGCAGAATTTACACAACATAAAACAAAATAAGCTCAGGATCAGAAAAGCTATCACTATGGAGAGGAAAGGTTATTTCTAAGGCCACACATTCTGGTTTAAAATACACAATAGTTGGAAAGTAAAAGTGCAAATGGATTCACATCAATATTAAGAATTAAGAGTTCACTCAGGAAAGTTCAGCCTGGAAGAAATTCATAGTGTGGCTGGAGAACTACAATAAAGCTGTAGTTAAAGTAAGAAAAAGAAAGGTTTCTGATGATGACATTTACAACTGAAAAAAAAAGAAAAGAAAAGTTAATTGCTCTTCTGCTCTGCAGAATTCAGCTTAGAACTGGTGTGGCACCACCAAAATAGTGGGAACTTGTTATAAATTCTCTAGATGAGGCTTGCATATGGCTGGGAAGTTCGCTACTGTTATTACTGAGAAAGAGAGAGAATTGTGAACTGTTTCATTGTGGGAAACTTTTGCTTCCCAAATATAGTTTGAAGAACAAATGCCACTAACAGTGGTAGGCAAAAACCATGCCTGGGAGATGACAGCTGGCAGATTTCATCACCAAATGGTCTCTGAAAGAACAAGAGGAAGGTCCTGTATCGGATCTATTTTAGACATTTCGCAGGGGCATTGCAGAAGGTCATCTTGGACCAACTGACCACATGTTGAGAGTTTAAATTAAATGGAAAGTAAAAGACTGAAAGGATATGCACATGGCAATCTGAAGTTAGTTGAACAGAAGTTACTGAAGTGTGTGAATAAAGATGAAGCTTTGCATATTTTCAAAACGAAAATATAAAAATTATCTACCATTCATATCCCTAGTTCCAGAACTAACTATTTCATTCACACAAGAAATTTCAGCTATGTTAGGTTACTCAGCATAATCTGGCAAAACAGATCAATATTGTTGACCAAGTTTGCTATTTAATGTATTCAGATTGTAAACATGAAAGTTGTCTGTGAATAGCTGTAGAACCATAGAGCTGTAGTAGCTCAGTAATACAGAACAACTGGGAAAAGGAATGGTATTTCAAACTCAATTTGAAATTGATAGATAAATGTAAATTAGTCCACCTGGGGGTGAAAATGATCTATCATGGGCTGTCAGCTGATTATGACCCCACAGAAATGAGGTTCAAGATTATAACAAGCAGCTGTATGAATAGTTCATCTTAATATTCAGTAATGAGACGCAAATAAAGTATTAGAAATTATGATGGAAAAAACACAGAACAATATAAATATTTTACTGCGTGCTGTAGTGTAGCCAAAACACATGACAATAGACACACAGACATGCAAAATATAAGAGAAAGGAAAGGTGGTTGGAAGAATGATTAAAGATGTGACTTTCCTCTGGTATAGAGAATGAGAAAACAGAGTGGGATGCTTCAGCCTGAAGTAGAACTCAAAAGCGAATGGTGCAGATGTCTTTCAAATCATGAGTAGCATGGAAAAGGTGATCAGGGAATGATTGTTCAGAATCTCTTTCAATATTAGTAAAATCAAATGTAGGTAGCAGGAACTCCAGTTACAGAAAAGAAGACCTAGTTTCTGCCAAGATGCTCTTTGTATAGCCCTGGATCTCACCCTTCTGCAAGCTTTCCCAATGCATTGGCACCCTCCTCTCGCCCCCTTCACATAGTGCGTACATGCTGCTGTGTTCCCTGTGTTTTTGCCAAAATGTGGTTCAGAGGATTTTGCTTCTAAAAAGCTGCTGTGTGTTTGTGAATGCTATATTTTTATTTTATTTATCTTTAAAGTAACTATTTGCTGACTTAATGCAAGCTGCTGGAGATAGACACTTTCTCCTAATTCTACTCTTCTGTATCTGTGTATTTTGACATAGTTGCAGGAATACAGAGTAAGCACAAATATACTTAGATAAACAAGAGTTTACTTTCCAGATCCCCTGAGTTTGCTGCTGATTTGGGGGGAACCCATTCCCATTCAAAGCTGTCAGCTTTATTTGTTTATTATTTTTTACCTGGGTGAGTGGCCTGGGGATATATCATCACATAGGAAGATTATACTCAGATGCAGTATTAAGTATACTCCCTCCTCACCCACCCGCCAACCCCCAACCCCTATTTAATTTTGTTTGCCATGTTTCCTAAGCTCCTGTTTCTTTCTGGTTTCAGATAGGGCTGAATGGTCTTTTTGCTTCTGCTTGTGAGATGATCGGGGCTGAAAATGCCTAGAAGAAGGGAAAATGTAAGGTATAAAATGTCTCTCAAGTATTTGAGTGCCTGTGCTTGTAAGGCTGACTGCAGTATCAGTAAGGCTTGGGCATGCAGTGTCAGCAGATGTACTGTGTGTTTCTGAAATACATTGCCTGCCTTCTTGATTCTGAAAATACCTAACTTCATGAACACTAAAATGCACAGGTATTGTCCTGATGTGCTTTTTATGTCTAATAGCAGGTTAAAGAGCTTCTCTGCTGCTTCTGCTAACCTGGACTGGTACGTGTGATGCAAACCTTGTGCAAGTCCTTCAGAGGCTACATTTTCTTCCAGCTTCCACACTTGAAAAGGTTAATTAATTATCAAACTGGCTGTCATAATTCAAGCACCTGCTCTCAGACACTTAACAGACACTGTTATGGGAACTGCTGTGCTACGTAGCTCAGACGGAAGGTAATCCTCCTGTCTTGTTTGTAGGTAGCCTATTTTCGTACAAAGCATCGAGTTAGGAATCCTTCAGTATTAGTGCTCGGAAACGCTTTCAGATTTTGTACAGTCCTGCTTCCCACTGCAGCTGCTCTCCCAGATAACTTCTGGCCAGCAGATCAGAGCACTGTGCAGAGCAGGGTTCCCTGCACTGCCCAATTTTTGGTGGCCCTGCTCACTTGGCGTTGGAGAAGTTCTTCAGCTGCAGGTACTGCTCAGCTCAGAAGGGCCCTGCCTTGTTTGCAAGCTGTCATGGGACATTGGATTAATTCTTCATGATGCTTTTTCTCCCTTTTTGTGGGTGTGTCTGTTAGTGCTATGCTTCGTACTGTTAGGCTGAAAGGTTTCTGAATTTCATATTATCCCCTTATGCTGTTGTGAATACAATGGACCCCTGCACTCTTTTAGGCCTTCAATTTCTTCTGCGATGTGGATGATTACTAAACCAAGCTCTGTATGATGCCATTTATTTTCAAATGTGCTCTTCTTATCAAGGTGAAGGATGACCTATACTTCAGAATACAGTGAGATAGAGCTCTAGTGAGGATACTGCCAAATATCCCTCTGAGTTTTTAGTCCTCCAGTTTTATTTTTATTTTATCTTATTATTTTTTTGTTAGCAACAAGCTATATAAACAGAAGCTTTGTGATATAGCCAGTTGCTGAAAGGCTCTGAACATATGAGCAGTTGAAAGAATACCTGTGTTTACATTACTGGTTTGCATCGGAAATAGGCAGCTTCTCTCCTTTAATGGTCTATAATTTTCATAATAGCTGATGTTTATTATGATAATTTAGTCATAGAAGAGGTTATTAGGAATATTAAAATAGAGGAAAATTTACAAAAGGCTAACCAGCAATTTTCTTTTTAAAAATTGCCTTTGCCTGTCGTTAACAAGGTGGAACATAGCAAGATTTGCCTTCTCTCTGATAAAGTAGAAGTGTCGCTAGCTATTAGTACACTGTATACATTCACCAGAGATACTGTGGTGCAACATATAGGGCAAACTGGTAATTTTATGTAAGGAAAAATAAGAAGATGATCACATTATTTTTAATCTTCAGTGGCTGGTTGACAAACGTGGCACAGTCATAACCTATTACAAGGCAATGTAGCATTCAGAGACTTACTTTTTTGTCACATTTATTAGATTTCATTGCAAACAAAAGGACTGAAAGGGGCTTTGTCATTTGCTCTTGGAAAACAATTTCAGATTGATGTGAGTGAGAAGAAAAAATCTTTTAATCCATGTAGTTATAGTTTTCATTTTCTTTCCTATAAGCAAGTCTAATACAAGAACCCCATACATTTTTTTCCACACATATTACAGGCTTTAAAAATCTATTTAACAGCCATTTTCATGGTTAGTGAAATAACACTAAAATTTTCCCTGTAAGAATGTGAGCTATATTTCTTTCTTACTGTGCTGTGAAAAAAATCCAGTAGCACTAGATGTGTGTGTTAAGGTAAAGCGGAAGGAAAACTCAGGTTGCAAATGATTGACTGTTGGCCTTTAAGAAAGTGCAATTAGTCTTTAAAGTTGCCATTTACTGAGACTTGTGGTTCCAGTTTGTCCCTTGCTGCTGCTGTTTTTGTTCTGTATCTGGCTGAAAACTCAAAAAGAAATGGTGTGTGGGATTTGATTGTTTGTACATAGGGTGGTTAACACTTATTAATTTTTTCAGTGAGAAAGATTATATTTTTAGAGCAGGAAGCAAAATCTTTGAGGTGTATCATGAAGAAAAAAAATCCAAATATGTGGATTTTAACTGATTGCATTGTCTTCTGGCATTTTATTAGGGCAAGCAAAGGAAGTAGTAGTCCATTAAAGGCAGGTCATGCTTGTCCAACATCATCTCCTTCTATGATTGTGTGACCAGACTGGTAGATGAGGGAAGGGCTGTTGATGTAGTCTACTTAGAGTTCAGCAAAGCCTTTGACACGGTCTCCCACAGTATTTTGCTAGAGAAACTGGCTGCCGTTGGCCTGGACAGGTGTGCTCTTCTCTGGGTAAAGAACTGGCTGGAGGGCTGTGCTCAGCGAGTTGTGGTTAATGGAGTTAAGTCCAGCTGGCCTCCCATTACAAGTATTGTCCTCCAGGGGTCGGTACTGGGGCCTATCTTGTTTAATATCTTTATTGATGTCCTGGATGAGGGGATTGAGTGTATCCTCAGTAAGTTTGCAGACGACATCAAGTTGGGAGGTAGTGTCGATCTGCCTGAGGGTAGGGTGGCCCTTCGGAGGGGTCTGGATAGGCTGGACTGCTGGGCTGAGGTGAATGGGATCAGGTTTATTAAGGCCAAGTGCCTAGTCCTGCACTTTGGCCACAATAACCCCACGCAACACCACAGGCTTGGGGTAGAGTGGCTAGAAGACTGTGAAGAGGAAAGGGACCTGGAGTGTTGATCAATGCTCGGCTGAACATGAGCTGGCAGTGTGCCCAGGTGGCCAAGAAGGCCAATGGCATCCTGGCCTGTATTAGAAATAGTGTAGTCAGCAGTAGCAGAGAGGTGATCATCCCCCTGTACTCAGCCTTGGTGAGGCTGCACCTTGAGTACTGTGTTCAGTTTTGGGCCCCTCAGTGTGTTCAGTTTTGTAACACCCTAGGATTCATCTGTGGAAATTCTAGTTTTACTTATTTCTGAGCATTTCCTTTGTGATGCTCAATATATCTGAGTTTCCTTAATGCAGTAATTTCTGCAGCTGTCCTCTTGGTGAATGTTAAGTAACTCTTTTGCATTACTGTGGCCATGACATTTTTTAAAGAAATCAACTGTAATAGGTCAATGGAAAGTTAAAACAAAACAACCAAAAAAAAAAAAAAAGCAACTCCCCCTCCCAAACAAACAAACTATCCGTTATCTTAAGTCATAACTTTCAGTGTCCTAATCAGAATATTTTGAATATGTAAGGCTGATAAGACATCTAGGATAAGTAAAACAGAAAAACTGAAGTAACATGTTTCTTTTAACTTATCCTTATAAGCCATTTAATGGAAATATGGAAATATTAATTCCACGTGAGATTCTGATGATGTTTAATCCTACAGTTTGTTAAATACTAGCAGTTTGCCATTGTAATAAATTGTTTGTATGACTCAGTGTCATTGAAACTAAAAATTTTTATATTCCTTTTCCTACTTTGCTTCTGTTGTACTGATTGTGTTTCTTGGTCATGTGTAAATCCTTTGATCGACCATGGCAAAAATTAACAGGTTCCTGAAGAACTAGGGAAAGAGAATACGTTCAAGTGTTAATCTCTTATTATGCTGAGGCTTAAAGCAAGCAATCAAGACATAAGTGCAAGATTATAAACTAAATCTTATATATTAAAACATATTGTAGATGCTAGTTCTCCTTTTGCACAACTTTTGTGGTTCTGAATTCTGATTCGAAATGACACTCAACTCTCTTAAACTTGATTAAAATGGTTCTTTGAGAGATTTCCAAGTCTGAGAGACTTCTGGTATCAAGGTGCACATGAAATAAAATTCACATCAGCTAATTTCTCTAAATGAAAGGAACAGTCTGTGGCATTTCTTCATATTTTTGAGGCAGGAAATTGCTGTTTCTTGTTGCCACTGTCTGTGTGTGGTAGGAGAAATACAGGGATCCTATAAACTGAGGTGTACTGAGGAGGTCAGTGGGAATGATGAAATGACCTTTTTGCTCATCTTGGAAGGGATAAGACTGATTTTATGTGTGGCATCATCTAATACACTTGCAGCTATGTATTTTTCTTAAAAGGATTTGACTATTTTTTACTATTTGCAGATACTTTGGGGATGTAGGCTTAGGTTTCATATATCAGGTTATCAAGCTTTCTGAGTGAAGAGTGGATACCATGTGAGCTGGTAGAGTTGGAGACTGCTGTGAGATGTCCCATGACTGAGTTGTGGGAGGGAGTCAGGAAACCAAGCGCCAGCCTTTTTCCTTTTTCTCATTATGTGCCCCATTTCTGCCCAAATTCCAAGCTGTAAGCTTATTCTTTTAAGGCTGAGGTAAGTGGTTAGAAGCAAACAAGAATGCAGCTATTCACTTTCTGTGGTAGGCTCAGCAGCATTAGATGTCTGCAATGTGTACCACTGAGAGGGGGTTTGGTTCAAATGCTTTTAGGCTAACCAGAGAAAATGTGGAAAATGTTGAGAACACTTTGATTCAGCCAAAACTGCTGTTTGTGAAAGATTTTTTTTTTTTTTTTAACGAGCTACCAGGTGAAGCTATTGACAGAGAATTCTAAAAAACTGCCTCATAAAATGAAATATTTTGAAATCTTATGCAGTTAACAGATGCATTAATTAGAAACTAAATTATTTGTGCAGATAACCAGCACGTGGGTCAATACAAGGTTATCACAAGAGCTGGGTACGACTAGTGCTTAAGAAAATGTGTGGAATTTGTGATAAGCTGTGTTTCTTAAATTGAATCGAGCAGTTATCATAGGCACAATCCAAATGCATGTCTGTACAAGTACATCTGAAGGTATAGAAGCAGAAAACAGGTTTAATTTAATGGGGAATCCTACTTTTCCCCATTGTCAGTGCAGGCAACCATGTCATCATGAGAAGGTAATAACACAGGAGATATTAGTAAGAGACAGGTGTACTGCCTGAATCTTGAAGGTTGTTCTACTGCATAGCTCAGTTCAATAACAACTTAGTTCACTAGTGGTGGGCTAGGATGATTCTTTGTAGTAAAATGACCAGGAAATGCAGAAAGAAATTGCTGAGTTAGGGGACGTTATAAAGGGGATAGAAAAGAGAATGGGTGAGAAAAGAACTTAAGTGCGCACACACAAAAAAAGGAGGTAAAAATATATTGGGTAGGATTGTGAATGAAAATAAATATGAGAGAACAGTTGCTGTACAAAATAAGGAACAGTAATGGAAAATGCAAGAAAGAAAATGTAGCAGATTTAGGGAGTAAAGTAATACCATGGAAAGAACAATCCTGAGAGAAAAATGAATTTTATATATATATATATTTCCCTATTCTTTGTGTGCATGTGTGTGTGTGTGTGTGTGAAGCTTAGTGCAAAAAGGAATACAGTAAGTTGTCTCAGCTGGGCTACTGGATGTTAGGGTAAAGGATACTTGCACTGATGTTCATAATGAGCACCTTTTGAGGGTAACACTTGAATATTACAGTGTTTGCTGCTTTAAATACAGAAATTTTTCATGGCCATGCTGTTTACAGAACTACTGTGTTTACCTGTCTCCCGGAAATATTGTGCCATTCCAAAAATGCATATTTTCCCATTTGTCCCTATGAGTTGCCAATTTGCCTTCAGAACTGATGTTGGTTCACTGCCAGGTATCTTCGAACAGAAGCTGCCTGTGGGTTTCTTTTCTGGAGACTTTCATAATATGATTGCGTCTGGGAATTTAAAGTTGAACTGCCCTTCAAATCCAGATTTCTGGTCTTGCTGACTGCCTTTATTCCTTGCTTGGTATCAGCCAGGAATGAACATGTCCTGTGCTATTCTTGTCCCCCGGGTGTTTCTCTGGGATGCAGCATGTTCACATGCGTGGTGCCATCTTACAGACTCTCTGGAGTCCAGCTAATGACCATGTATGTTCTTTGATGTTATAACTATTCTAAATGGCATAGCATTTCTCAGCGTTTTCAGGATATATTTGACACTTGCAGAAACAAGGAACTGCTTAGGACAGACCTCCTTGTGCTATTACTTCTCAATTACTGCATGTACATTTTCTTTTTTCTGGAAAAAAATGTACAGTGGTAAAGCTATAGCTATTTATGCAAAGTGGTTTTTTTTCTTTCTTTTTCTTTCTTTCTTTTTTTCCTCACTGTTGTTTTTAAACTTTAAATAAAACTGGTGTAGACACTCCAGAACAAAACACCCAAACTTAATTTCACTCCACTAGCATTTATATTTATAAAGAATTTATGTATTGCTTATGAAATAAGAAAGCAAACACCACTCTCAATTTATATATATAAACAATACATATACATATGAAGGGAATTATTAAATTATATTAAAAACAGAGCATGGTAGACAAATAGTATATTTGTGCACTTCCAGTCAACAGCTGGGAAATGGTGAGCCTAGCTTAGCTTGTGTAACTCATTAAGGCAAAAGTCTGAGGGCAGAAGGCTCTGCCATGTTGCCACCCAGCTCCTGGCTTCTCTGCCTGGATGTCATCCCCGCTGCCCCATGTAGTGCAGCTCCTGACTTCTGTCCCTCTAGACCCATCCTCTTGTCCTGCATGACAGTGGGGATGATGGCAGAAGATTGCTAAAGGTGGGCCAAGATGTTCCATTCCTTTAAGACTCCGTGGAAGAACAGAATAATGTGTATTTGCAGAAATACTGCATACCTGTATTTACTAGTTTTTGTTATTAATTTTTTAATTTCTGGGATAAGTATTGTTCAATCAGCAACTCTCTGTGTAACTGCAATCTAATTAAAAACTGGAATAGAGGAACAATAAGAAACCATATATATAAACAGTCATGTTGATGCGTAGACACAGTGACAAAATTCAGGCAGCTCAGAATGAAAGATGACACTGTCCTTAATTTGTACCTAAGGGGAAAAAGAATGTGAAAGGACACAAGTCAGGCAGTGTATAAGCTGGGATTTGTGCTCCTGTGCACATCTCATTGTTAACAATGAACTTAGTCTTTGAAGCTTTCAGAAAAAAAGTCAGAAGGAAGTTAAGTCTGTGCTCTGCAAAAGTTTTAAAAGCTTAAGAGTTTACAATCACCAGTTTCCATTAATTATTAAATGCAATTTAGTTTACTTCTTTATTTTAAAACATTTGTTATGAGTTGTGAACATGATTTTTAGAAAGCTTGCTGAAGAACATGCAAATATGATGCATACTGTGCATCTTTAAATACGTAAATCAAAATCCCAATGAAAAGCAGTTGCTCTGTTTACACTGTAACAGTGTAGGTCTCTAATACATTAAATAAATAATAATAATTAAAAAACTTCAAATTTTCTTTGGGCATTAAATCATGTTCTGGACTAAATAATTTACCAAACCTGTTGTTGTTGTTGTTGTTTGTTTGTTTTGTCTAAAGGTCAAAACAATTTTCTTAGGTATATAAATAAAAATCATCAAATAATTATTTCAACTTTTTTTCTTTTAACTCTGACTAAACCATTACTATTTTTCTCCTTTAATATTCCTCTTGCAATTTACTCAATAGTTTTCATCCCTCTTAGTTTTCTTCTCCAAATATAAAATCCCCAAACAGGGCTGCATAATAAAACATTGACTTAGTCTTAATACTTAATACTGCAATAAGACAATCTGAGGATACTGAATGTTATCGGTATAACATGTCACAGTTAAACTATTGATGGATGACTTAGCATAGGACACAACATTCCAGATGTTTTATTTTTTTTAAATAAAATAATACCTTAATTTATTTGTATTCCACCAGCATGAATACATTCATTACAAATTGCATGCACATAAAAGAATCAATTTGTAAACTACATAATTTTAACAATAAATAGTATTTTTGATCTAATACACGATGGTAGTGCATTTCTTGTTAAAACTGCAAGCTTTTACCAAAATGAAAACAAACTCTTACTCTCATTATAAATATTTTAAATAATTTGTAAGTACATATTTCATACCAAGTATATAAAAATAGTATTTTTTGATAAATTAAGAGGTTTAATTTACATGACAAATAACGTGCAACAACTAACCAGTCTCTACCAGCTCTGTTTGGTTGATTGTCTAGATGACATGCAGCGATAATTGTCCCTTTGCCTTCACAGAACTGACAAACAGACCAGCAGGACCCACGATCACCTGAAGCAAACGGTGCCATGGATATTGTTTGGGAACAACAGTCAGACACTCAGTGAAAACCTTTGCTTCGATGAATAAATGCTGCCCATGACAGTTCTTTTGTCCTAGACTTCCAGCTGCTCTGACCCTCAGGGTCTTTGGACTATCACAACAGTCTGCCAAACAGACCAGAAAGCTATATCTGTATATAAAATGCTTTTCATCATGCTTCTAGAATCTAGAATATTTTTTCTATAGTATGAACCAGCAATACCTTTTCTTACTTTCTATAAAACTGAATTTTCACCTTTGTAAGTATCCTTGATCACCAGAGAAAAGGTCAAACAAAGCAGTCATGTGGTACTCTCTACATTTAAAACTGGCAGCTGCAGAACATGTTTTGAGTACCACTTTACTCTTTCTTGTTATACATCTATGGCTTGGTTATCTTTATCTTTAATATCCCTTGTGCTTGTCACAATGTCTAACGCGAAATCTGAGGTCTGTGCAGAAACTACTCCAGCTGTTCGTTCAAGGTCCCATGATCCTGGCAAATTCTCCAGGCTTAATGAGCTGATTGCTCCTTGGCTAAAGCTACCTTCCTCAGACCTGCTGGGCAGCACGAGGTGTAATGATGTCTCTGATGAAGAGCATACTGAAGAAGAAAGAGTTGCTGAAATAGACTGAAGAGGGGTCAAGGTAGTGTCTGAATGGGGAGAGGTGCATCTTAAAAACTGCAAGTTATCTTTCTGAATTACCTGATACTGGGAGGGTGAATTGTGAAGGCCCGGTGTATAGTAAAATTCACTGTCTGTAGAATTTTGAAGGTTGGGTTCAGTTCTTTGGGGGCTGCTGCCTACAGAGGATAGGTCTGTATTCCAAATGTCACATAACGTGTTACTGTGGCAGGGTTGTGCTTTGGTGCAAGTAATGTTCCCGGCTTGCATGTGTGTGCAAGGTTGACGTGGAGTCCAAGCCATTCGAGCCTGCAGGCTTTCCAGAGTCGGACTCCGAGATATGCCATGCATTGTGCAGAACCCTGGTGGCTTCTGGGATGTGAGCAGGTTCTCAAGAAGGTACATCACATTCTTCATATCCTTACTTAACTGTGAGACTTCTTGAGTTAAGGTTGTCACCTGTTACATCAGGGGAAAATAACTCAATATTAAATTATGCAGTATACATTTTATAATCATGCCTGAAATACATTTTATCTTATTTTCCTTCTAACATCATCAGGTTTGATGTGTAGTATAGTATCTTTATTTTAAGGAGATAAACTCTAATACATTTATACACCCTAATTTAATAGTCAATCCATCTGCCTTTCCACAGCTACGTGCTACACTATCTGCAGCGTACTGAAATAGTTAAACAACTCAAAAACATATACAGGAATATTATAGGCTGAATTCACCAGATTTTAAATGTCAGTCTGTCTATAAATAATGGCTTCAAGTTAGACCCAAGATGATTTCCAGTGGCAATGATATTTGCTTCTTGATGAATCTTTAAATATTTTAATGCATCAACCTTTTAGAGATGGTAGTTTTATACTGACAAATGATATAAATATTAGGTTTTCTGAAAAGTCATTTACAAATATTCGTGAAATATGCTGCCATCTTCATAGTAAAATAAGAGACCCATGCCTGAATTTGCCAACGATAAGTAGTAGTTACATGAAAGTCTGGTGGACAAGTATTAAAAATAAACAAACAAACTAAAGTATTTGGTGATTTTCATACTGACTTTAAAACTGAAACTGGAATTTTTAAAAGCAAGTTGTTACTGC
This sequence comes from Anser cygnoides, assembly GCF_040182565.1. NCBI lineage: Eukaryota > Metazoa > Chordata > Aves > Anseriformes > Anatidae > Anser > Anser cygnoides. The sequence goes on along the minus strand of NC_089874.1, from coordinate 39,273,657 downwards.
TAAATATTTAAACAGTAAGAAAGTCTATGAAACAGCTTGCTTCAATATAGCTATCTTTCTGCTTGAAAAATAGAGTATATAAAACAAAGGGAGAGAGAGAGATCTGCAGCATACATTACTTCGTTGTGTGTGTGCAAAAGAAAGAATCGTATTTTCTATTTTTTTTTTCCCTAATGCTGAAACAACTGTTATCACACAACTTATTACATGAATTACATGAAGGCTTTAATTTCCCCAAAACCGCTATTTCAAGCTGGGATCAAGTTCACATGTTTTGAATTTGTGTTATAAAGTAAACAGAGATCTGAACTCTACTGGGAACATTCTTTAAGACAATATAAGGGCATTTTAGGACAATATAAGGACATTTTGGGACATAAAAAGCTTAACTGATCACTTCAAATGTGTTTGTATTTTCAAATTTCCTTCGTAAGGAAAAAAATTGTAAGAAGTCAAAATCAGCCAATTAATTTTATTAAAGAGAAACAGGCCTATTGAGAGACAGAAATGAACTTTGTTTCCATGATAGATAATTATTTTAGGTGAAACCACTTTCTCTACTGTTAAACTAGAATTTCTTATAGTGATACTAGTGAAGATAAGATGTTGAAAACAAAGCATGACTGCACAATTATCTTCAGAAAGCTAAACCACTTGTGAAAATTAAAAAAGTCTAATTCAGCTGGCCTTTCTTTGCCCTGAAGAGAAGACAGTACCAATTAGGTGTCCTACACAAATTAGTTTTCATGTAATCATAAATAAAATTTTCATTTTCCTGAGAACACATTTCCAAAAAATTCTACTGAAAAGATATTTCAGGCAGGGCATGGCTGCATTATGATCTTCCACTGGTATTTACTGCAAACACAAGAATTATAAAGAAAACCTAATTTAGAAGGAAAGTAGAAATCTCCCATACAGCTTCTATACATCCATTCATTTCTCTGAGCTTAGAATTCAAACCCATTATATTGTTTAACAGCTGTTTATTGTTACAGTTGCACTGCCCCTGGAGTAAAGATGCTTAGGGGTAGAAGGTTTTTATGTGTCATGTTACAGAATCCCTCTGCCTCTCTTTCTACAGCTCTCCCTCTGTCTCATTACTTAATCATTAAGTTATATAGTAGGTGGAAAATAACCATGAAATCTCCTTCTGCCAGATGAGATTAGGCTTTGAATGCTTGCAAGTTCATTTCAACTTCAGTTCATGTGAGGGATTATAATATGCTAGGAAAGTGATTTGTGAACAAGATTCCTGTGGAGCCAGAGAAGATTCTTGGTACTGTCAGACTGGAAGGAGACATGTTCTGAGATTTCTGCAGTACTGAACATAGGAAGACTGATATTCATCTTCCCCAAATTATGAATGCTGTATGAAAATATCTATAACTTTAAAATAGCTTGTTTGGTTTAGTCTTTTTTTTTCTTTCTTTTTTTTTTCTATTCCATTTCTGATTACATAAAGACTTTAAAAAAATTTAGTTATCCTTCAACATGTTTCTTTTCCCAGTTCATTGAGACAATACAGAAAAAAAAGAAATCTGTTTCAGTAGTTGTAGCATTTATGAATTTGTGTTAGTTATAACTTGTTCTAGTGCTCAGATACTATTTTTGATATATCAAAATAGCTCTTAGAGTGATGTCTTCTTATAAACTTGCTCTTGCACGGTCGTATGTGCTTACCTTATGAACTGGCCTTTGATGTATTCTTTAATAATTTCCAGTAGTACAACAGTGTAATGCCCAAAGGTTTTATACCAAACTTCATTAGAAATTGACCACCGCTTAGTACAGTCTATTTCAACAAATAGTGCTAGGCACATAGACAAAGCAAGTATGTCATATTCTGTATCGTTTAAAACATTTTCTGTATTTTAAAAACTGTTAATCTTACTGGATTAAACTTCCAATAATCATAGAATGGCTTGGTTTGGAAGGTAACCATTACATCAGTTATGTTAACAATTTCACAGCGCTTCAGGAAATGAAAAAGAACAGGGACTAAAAGCAAAAGAAATTTTAAGTCTATGAAACAAAAATCTGACAATACAGATTCCTCCTGAACAAAAGGCTAATTCCTTGTGTGCTGGTAAGGCTATTTTTTCAGGCATTTAGTTATTATTGCTAGGCAATAGAGCTAGCTCTACAAGCGGTTCCCCCTGTGCTAGGCATAGAGCTTTAAATTAATCTGTGAGATCCCCAATATACTTGAAATGCTGCCTTAAGAGTTTCTAGGACTTGAAAAAGATACTGAAATGTTTCCTGATATAGAAACTAGGATTTATATAGCTTGAGCTTAAATTATCAACAGGGGCTTCTCAGGCCGGTCAAAAGCGATGCACTGGTATCTTTTTAGCAGAGTTTGAAGAAACTGTATTTTTCAAAACATATTTTAAAAGAACAGTCTTTTTTTTTTTTGTCTTTCTTTCTCTTTCTTCTCTCTTCTCTCTCTCTCTTCCTCCCCTGTCCTTCTCCTCCCCTGTCCTTCTCCTCCTCCTCCACCTCCTCCTCCTTCTTCTCTTCCTTCTCCTTCTTTCTCCTTCTTTCATATGAACTTTAATAACAATGTTTTCTGATGTTTTAACCAATATAAGTTTTAGTAGTTGTATTTTGCATTTCCAAATTACTTTGACAGTTTCAGTAGAAAGAGTAATTTCCTTTACTACCAGTATTAAACAGTTGTGCACTTTAATTGGATACTTTGTTCCATGTAGTTAAGTAGGACTCTAGGTGACTGTATTTAAGCCTTTCCATAAGTGATGAAAAGTTCTATATAATGTAAGGTGATGATTATTTTTACTTAGTTTAAATAAAATTTGTTAAATGGATTTCTTTGTTTTTCATTCTATATACCATCATGTAATTTTTTGATTTAAAAAAATTTTTGGTTACATTTTCTACCAAAATTCCTCTCTCTCATCAATGTTCCTGGAGTGGTCTGGAATAAGCTTTCATTTTCCGATTAGAAGCCTAGTAGAATACATTGCTATTTTTAATCTCTGTGGTTTATTCGTCTTTGCAATTCAAACTTCACCCAGATGTCTTCCTGCCATGACTCTTTCTGAACACTCAACTCAAAGATGTGAAGAAGAAAACTTGCTTCTTGAGAAATCAAAGTTGCATATTGGCAATGCGGAAAAGCTGGCTGCTTGCACTATCGATGCAGCTTTGCTATTCTGTTTAGTATTTCATTGATTCTTTTATTCTAGTGCTTCATAAAGTTGATGAGACATTCAGTCAGAATGAGTTGCCTTTGAGGCCCAAATTAACTGGCTGGTGATAGTCTGTTTTCCAGTAAGTGCATTGTTGAATGAGTGAGATGAGAATGGAACTGAGGCAGAATTTTCATTGATCATCCATCAGCTTCTAAGTCACCATAATAGCAATGGTGACAGACATTTCTGACCTAATGGCACTTTAGGAATAAAGATAGTTGCAGAAGAAAAAACAATGCAATGCATCTAGTCTTAGTTCAGATTAAATATATGGGAATTGTGCAATGATATGAAGAGTCAGTTTCAGTGAAATAAATCTGGAAGCTTTTGAAATTTGCCTTATCATGTAGAAGTACAAAAAATTTGCTGGTTTCTCTGCCTACTTGCTAGACAGGTCTCTTGTAGTTCTGGGGTAACCAGTCTGTCTGAGTAAATTGGGACACTAAGACTGTTGATATTAGTATTAAATAACTTGAGGACAAAACAGGAAAGTATAAAAGCCTTGATAATTTAAATGTATTCAAGTCAACAGCACTCCTATAAAATTCAGTCTAGAAAAGGGGTCCCAGACTGCACTTTGAATAATACATGGCTCTTTGTTTTTGGATGTGGATGGCATAGAATCAGTACTGTGTCGTCATGATGGGTGCACAAAGAAAACTAGCTTTGAAAATTACTGCTTCAAGAACTTCAGAAACTATCAAGAGCAAATTCTGTTCAACTAGTTACTTTGAAAGCAAATGGAGGATCACAGAAATCCCATTTGACTGGGAGAAGAGAAGCAGTTAATGTCTACTTTTGAAAGAACAACTGAGGTGTTACATATGTTATCAGGAAAACATGCTAAGCAATTTCTATAAGCCAAAAGAAAACAGACAACCATAAATTTCTCAAGAATAGCACATGGTGAAACAGGTAAAATGATCTAATTCTCTCTAATTGTAATGTAATATATACCTCGTCAGAAGATTACTCAGAAGTTATATTGAAGAATGTAATCATGACATTCTGCTAAACCAGCTAAGAAGATATGACCAGCATACAATCACTGTAAGTTAGATTCATTCATGACCAGAATGGTTTATGATCAATAAACATACTGTTGTCCTTTTAGGACATTTCAAGATAGTCTTTTTAGCTGTCTATCCCAACCTGTTTTTATTTTATATTTATTTTTAATGGCTAAATGGAGTGCACATTCACTGTTAAATATTAGTAATATGAAATTCAACAAATGTAAATGTTAAACATCATAGCTGAAAAGAAAATGTCAGAACCATGAGTATAAATATAATATTCTGCCCATGCAGGATATTACAGAAAAGGGTCTGTGGAGTGTCATTGTATCACACGCTGCATGCTTTAATCATGCTCCCAGAATGTATCATCAGCTTTTTATTATTATTATTATTATTCAACACAGGCCAGGGGGCTATCTTTATTGGGAACTACTTAGGCTGGTGCAGTTTAGGATCACACACTTTGTAAGAGCCTTAAAAAATCTAACCAAAGACAATTCAAATGAAAATTCTACTAATAAGGAATCTTAGAAAATGTGACGAGCAAAGAAAGTCTGAAGGAATTGCATTTGTTGAGATTGGCTGGAACAATATGTTTCCAGTGTAAATTGGTTTTAGACAGAGAACTGCAGTCAGCTTTTTCTTATATCTTCTGGAAAATGATAATCTCATATGTCAACAGAGGTTTATATTTAGATGTTAGGAAAATAGATCTTTTTGATACAGGAAGGTTTTGACATGCCTATTAGAGTTAACAGTGTAATGGTTATCTCCTATCATAGTAGTAATATTTTTGTTATTGTTGCTCAGATCAGCTTCTGGCCCCCGGTTAATTTTTATACCTCTTTGCTTGCACTGCTGATGTCTCAGGTGCATTTCCAGTAAGGAAAAATGCAAAAGAGATACTACAACATATAAACCTTATGCCCTATAGATACTTTATGGATACCTTATGTCTTGCTTTTTTTTTTTAAATAAAAAATAAAAAAAACCTCTCCTCCCCCAAGCTTTAAAGAATCAGCCATTTTTGTTACCATCACCTGTCTACAGCTTTTAAGCTAAAACTAAAAGAAAAAAAGAAAAAGTACTCTACACTCGTCAAAGCAAGAGGTATAGAAAACAGCAACGTAGTAGTTCTTAAGAAATATGAATATGTATGATTAAAGGAAAAACTACCTGAACAAATATCAACAGACCAAAAAGCATGTTTAATTTGTGTTTGTGATTTAGAAAGCTTTTATTTCTTAACACAAATAATTCTAGGCTTTATATATTGTCTTTTGTGATAAATGGACATAGTTAAAATAAAAAATGGGTAGATTGATCATAATTAGTTTTCATCATCAGTAAATGTCATTAGTTCACTTTTTGCCACATCTGTCTTTATTGAAGGATATTTTGCAAATGTATATGCTTTTTTTTCCTGCCCTTCCAGAGAAGAAAACGAGTTTGATTTTTAGAAGCTGGATGCAACATACATTTTATAATATTCTATTTATAAAATTTCTCTAGGTGATCTGGAAAATAATCATTTAGTCAGGATTGTCCCTTTTGTTAGATGAAAGTGAAATATCCATATGAATACATTTTCACTGATCTGAATAAGTGTCAAACGCTTAGAATATTTTAAGCACTTGCAACTAAAAAAACTAAAATTAAAAATAGCTGAATTTCCACTAAGTATTCCAAAATGCAGCTACATAGAAGGCAATTTTCTAGTATAAAACCTGACCCAATTTATATTTCCTTGTGTTTGTTTGTTTTTCAGTTGAATGGGAGTAATGTGAATAGTCTGCTCATTATACCGATATAGTACTGTAATTGTGGAATCTACTGATGTAGTAAAATTTGAAATCAGTCCCCAAATGCCTCCTTTAAGCAAGGGGTCAACCTAGCTTCATTCTTTGTATGTCTTGTTTATACATACAAATCCAGGTTTCTGAATAATGTTGGACATCTAACAGCATCTCTACATGGCCAAATGCAAAGCCATGTTTGTGTGCTCTGTACTCTGGGCTGACTGGGCAAGCTGTGGTCTGTCGGCCTGCTAACCACAGTGGTGTAGATCTGCTTCAGATCATAATACTTAGCACTGCTTTAACTAATGCAGCTGTAAGAGACTGAACAAGAGATGAGTTGGATAGGAAGAACAGGGGACGTGACATCTGAGTTTGTCTGTATGAATTGTGCTAGCTGTATCTTGTATGTCCAAGTATGAAAAAATGTCCTTGTATATTTGAATAGAGAACATGCACATGTGTCCACAGCAAGTCTTGAGAGAAAAAATAAGACTAAAATTTAGCTATTTTCCTATTTTTGGCTTCTCTGTGTTTCAAATAATTCAGATGTGTATTTCCTTCCTTCCTTCCTTCCTTCCTTCCTTCCTTCCTTCCTTCCTTCCTTCCTTCCTTCCTTCCTTCCTTCCTTCCTCCCTCCCTCCCTCCCTCCCTCCCTCCCTCCCTCCCCCCCTCTTCCCCCCTTCCTCCCTCCCTTCCTTCCTTCCTTTCTTTCTTTTCTTTCTTTTCTTTTTCTTTCTTTTTAATATTAATTTAAAGATTTAAAGTGGAAATATTTCCGTGCTCTTTCCATACAGTTGCACTCAAATGATAGAGAACTAAATGTGTAGTAGGACACAGATAATGAGATAGTGGTCCACAGGTGCCCCAGTCTAGATTTACGGCCATCTGTATATCTGAAAATATCTAATTTTCCTATTTTTACTCCTGGGTTCTTTAGTTTAATTCCATGTTTAAATATGATTGTATCAGGGAAATGGCGAGTGTTTAGATACACATAGACTTTGCAGAGAAATGCATTGGAAAGACCAGGTTGGGTGTACACATCTCCACAAAGGAAGGATGCATGCTTGTCCAGCAGAAGACTTATTCCTAAACTCTCAATCTGCATAATCTGGAGTAGGTTTTTGAATCAAGCTTTCTCCAAGTAAGAAAGTATACCATTCTGTTGTGTGTTCAGTCACTGAATTTTGAAACTGTTGCTTAAACAACTGAATTTCTACAGGAGCAAGAATCTGAACCTAAACTCTCTCACCTGCCACATATTGAACTATGATTGAAGTTGTGTCTTTTTTATTCAGTGTTTATTTAGACTAAGTGGAACAGCTTCCACAGGCAAGTAGGAGTTTTCTATTAGGGAATTTGTAATAGGAAAGTCTAGTAGTCCTATTCCAGTTCACTTTACAGTGCTGAACCAGATAGAAAGTCCTTTTTATCAGCTTAGTTCTCAATCAGTCTCAAAATGAGAAGTGAGGTTAGGTTAGGGAATGAAGAAGCTGGGTAAATGGCTAGGCAGCTAATCTGTGGAGCTACAGAATAGGAATTTGGAGCATGTGGAAGCCTCTCTCTCAATACTGAGCAGCTGATTTTGGTGCCTGTCCTTCTTCAAGGAAATTTGTATGTGTTGGTCCTAAAGATAATATGTAACAAACTCTGAGAAGTGAAATCAAGTCTCAGTCTTCTGTTAGCCCCATTCTTAGGTAAAAGAATTTTCTCTTGCATTATGTAGTGAATATCATACACCTAAAATGTTGCCATGAGTTCCAATGGATGTGGAGCTGGGTTTGCCTTCTTTTATAGATTTGTTTGTGGGGCAGCTCTGCTAACAAGAGACTGTCTTGAAAGTCTGAATGGGAAGATACATGTTTTTGTTCTCCCAACAAACAGCTGAAATGTTTTTAAGCTAGCTAGTGAACTGTTTTAATACAATTGCCTTTCATGAAAGCAGGAATTTTTGCATTTGTTGATTGACTTCTGATTTCCACTGGAAAATGTATTAATGACAATGTGTGCTGCTGTTGGCTACTTGTGACCTGCTTTTTCAATATTTTCCTTTTTAGGAGTCTGCATATTTTACAAAGAAGCTCAATTTCAAACTCTGCCTGTATTTTGACTGCTGCAAAGAGTCTGCTTCTACATTGGTCATATTCTTCCATTAATGATCACCACCAACTGATGGAAAAAAAAAAGAAGCATAGGGTCTACAGGTGCTGTTCAATACTTTCTGTTGAAACAACAACAACACAACACAAAAAAAAAAAAAGGACAGCTGGTATATTCCAGCAAAGCTACTTGTGGGCTTATATGGGTAAGGGCCAAGTCACTCAGTACTGTCAGTTCAGGTGCACTCTATGTGGGGCATGTTTGAATACATGAATATATATCCATGTAGAATACGCAATTAAGCAGTCTTCTAGTGATGCAGTTTTTCAATGTATATTTTGATCTATGGGATGACTTGGAGGATAACTGTCTGTCTCTATGGGATTTGCCCCCAGGATGTTACCTGTGACATCTAAATCCATACCAGTTTAGAATCACTCCTTATGCTCTTTAAGTTCTTTGATCAAGCTTTGTAAAAAATCTGCAGTGAATAGGGCATGGCGCTTTGTTCGGAACTCAACAGTTTGACATACAACCAAGTTGATGTATGCATCGTAACTAACTAGCTGTGCCTGTACTCTTAGCTCAGTACATGTAAATTATCTCACCAAGTTAACCTGACCCAGGATAAAAGAGGTTTACAAGCCCAATACTTCATATATAGAAATAAAGTATAATTAGATTAAGCCTACACAAGATGGAAAGGAAAATAAAATAAAATTTGATATTTCTGGTAACAAAAAAGATTAGGAAAAAGAAACAAAGCTGTATGGTTTGACTTTAAAAAGTATATATTTAAATGTTTCCTCTAGTTGGCTCTTAAGAAATTGTCTCTAATATCTTTATATATTGAAAGACTGAGTATATTGTGAACAGATTTTAGTCTTACAATACAACTGTGCAGTTAAAGTCTGAAGCTTTCATCTTGTTAACTGAAGTATTGCAGTGGCTGGAAATAAAGAGTATAGACAGAGAACATCTCTTTAGTGTCAGATTTATAGTAGATTACGTTTGAAACTCTTTGGAGGGATGAATAGAAAGCACAACTGAGCAATACTGGCCCTGTATTCCTCAGGTCCTACAGGTCCATTCTTGAGCATGAATGGAAGTACTTCTGTCTATTTCTAACTAGATTCAGGTAAAGTGATTTGAAAATGACTGGATTTCATTTCTTTCAAGGAAATTCTCCAAAAGCATAGCGTTACTCCCCAGAAAGAAAAGTTGGAATAAGGTGCTTGAGGAAAGACTGAAAGGAAAGAGAGAAACAAAAGCACATGTAGAAGAGAAGAAATCCCAAGAAAATTCAAAATCTAGCTATACTAAACCTCACTTTGATTTTAGCTCCAGCATGTGACACAAACTTTTAGAGATCTTTAATTTGGAAAATTAACCACTGGAAGAGCTAAAATTTAGCTGCCCTAAATTTAGGAACCCCATCCAATTTTCCAAACTCCTGTATTGCACATTTATCATATTCCCACATTTGCTTAGTTTTCTTCAGCATTTCTTGAATTATTGTTAATAAGCTCCAACTTCCACAGAAGCCCATTACCTCATTATTAAGCCTGCTGATCTGTTGTTTGGTCTCTTCTACTTTGATAACAAGCACTGCAGCACCAATTTCAGCCTCTGAAAAATAATTTAAATGCATGTAAATAAGAGAAGTATAGTAACTTCTTTTAGTAACTTCTTATAATAACTTCTTACCATTGGTGACTATAGTCACCAATGGTAATCTTGTACTTCTATATTGCTTTAAATTAAAACCTAGTTTTTGCACTTGGATCAAATGAAAATAAAATCTTGTATTTAATGTTCACTTTATAATGTTTAAGAAAAGTGTGAATTAGGAAAGTGATCTCTTCAATCTGAAAGGACTGAAATTGACAACCCTGGTGCCAATGGTATGACATGTTAATAGTCTAGAGATTATAGATAGAAGTAAGCTACTATTAGTTTTTTGTTTGGCTTCAAGAGGGACAAAAAATGTCCTTGTGGCCTCCATGCAAAAGGTATATAACTATATGAAGAGTGTTTACTCAAGTACATGAAGAACATTTACTTACAGAAGGAAAATGTTGGAAACAATCTGAGCAGCACTAGTTTTGTCACTTCAGCATTAGTCCACTGGTGTCCCCACAGTTCCTCTTTTTTTTTTTTTTTTTTTTCTTGCTGACTTGTTGCATTCCTTGTGATGCTATATTGTCAATCTTTTCAGAGTGTAAGTCATATAAGGCTGCCTAAAACCCTTTGCTATTCAAGGTTTCACTATGCCTACTTCTGAAACACTAAGTACTTCCACACTCCTTTGCCTCTGTATATATCCTTTTAACAAAAATTTAGACAAGTTTGCATATTGCATTTTTTGATGTTTTTAAAAAATTGTTATTAAAATGTTTTGTTATCAAATTTTGTCCATGTGTTTAGTACCTTCCATGTCCAAAAATTTCAGAGCATGAGGCTCCTGGCTGATCCTACGATAGTAAAAATATAATTCATGAAAACATATTACTCCTTGCAAGCTGTTTTACGGTGACTGTTAGTAGGAAAACAACTGTCCTTAGGGACCCTGTTGTATTTTTCCACATTGTTCAGTGTGGTACTGAAATAGTACTGAAAGTACAGATACATGTTAGATCAATTTATGCTGCTTGTAAGGACTTTTCCTTCTGATAATCAAAGAAACAAAGGGTACAAAAAGCAGTTATGAAAACTCTTTTCTCTGAAGAGTGATTTCCCAAGCAACATTCACCTCCAATTGTTGGAGATACCCTGGAGTCCTGCCGGAGCTGATCACAGCTGAAGTCAAAGGTTTGGCTCTCCTCATTGTGGTTTCCATCTTCAATCCCGTCAACAATTCTGTAAGAAAAAACAGAGTTAAGGGAACAGCTTCCTAAACCGTTTCACAGACATCACATTCACAGATATACTGTGAAAATTACTCATAAAAGGCACATCTTAAAGCAATAGTGAAATTTACAGGATATTAAATTTAGAGAAATCTAAAAAATATTGCTTTACACTTACAACATCTTGTGAGTCACTATAGATTACCTTTTCTATTAGAAGAAGGAATTTGAGGTCAAATATTACTAACTGAAATTTCAAAATTGTTGTGACTTTTGCGGTATATATAACAGGTCCTAACAAAGCTTTTATTGAATATAGTTCAATTTCCATACATACAGTAATCTGTAATCTTCTTCAGCACAGACTAAAGATGATTTCTCTATGCTCTCATCAAGTCTAAATCTCCTAGCATGTAACACGCTCTTATATTAGGCTTAATTAGGCAGAGCCTAAGCCTGAACAATATTTATGACAACATCTCTGTAAAACACAGCCGAAGATACAATAAATACAAATCAAATACATCACAGATTCAATATATCACAGATGAAAGACCTATGTAAATTGAATAGTTCTGTATACATACTATACATATATTCTTATATATATATTTTTATATATATATATATATTCTTGTCCTTCTGTTTCTTCACATGGGCTTAGGGCTTTGTGTCATGCTTTAGTGTTCATGATGCCAGCTGGATTTTATTAAACTGCACTCTAATCTTAATCAGCCTCTGGGAAAAGATGAGGCTCAAATGTGGTGCCTTGGCTATTCTGGACTATACCGTTACCTGCAGCTGAAACCTGAATGATTACTTTGGAATTTGCTATAAAACCTATTTAATGTCATCTGGCCTCACTGCTTCAAAAAGTAAACTTTAAACACTAATATTCCTTTTGTAGAGATTTCTAATTATATCAAATGCTAACATTTCAACTGCCTTCAAAGCACATGGGAAAACTAAACAGGCGTGACTTGGAATTTGTAGCTGCTGTATTCTTTAAAGTGTTTAACGATACAGACTTAAAGGAAAATATATTAGCAAAAATAGCTAGTTCTGGAGTGCTACAAGACAGGCCTCAGTAAAAATGTAGTGAGAAAGATGCTTATTCATAAACAAGCAACTGGAATGTGGAGTAACAATCTAGTGAATAGAAAACACATGGGCTCAAAACTCTCTCCCCTTTAAGAATTAGCTATTACAGTCCTGAATTTTCTCCTGAAGACAGATATCTCAACTCCTAGAAACCAAAAAGTCAGAAAAGTCTAATATGTGACCTCTTCTATCTAGTTGGTCAGGGCCAGAGTACTGTTGCCAATATGGATTTGAGGAGATTCAAATGCATAAATGTTTCCTCCCGGGCATTCTAGGCTTCTTCTTTTTGATGCTCTACTTCAGATGCAGAATGCAAAAAGGGGTTGGGAAGATTAAGACTGTATCCTGGAAGTTATGATGCTGACTTCTATTTCTTCTGTCCAGGACTATTTTAACGTTTTAACCAGTCTCTGTATGTTTTGTCTACTGCCTTCATTATAGTGTCAAAGAAACAAACCTGAAGTGACTGAGAAATTCTTGTTGGCTTGCTCTAGGGAACATGCACAGAAAAAGTTTAAGACAAAGTACATTTTCTTTTGAAAAAGTGAGGTTACTAACCTCCCCACTACATTGACTGGACATTTCAGATCAAAACAGCATCTTACACCCTTACACCACTGTACAACAACAAATAAAAGTGAGGATATTAATTAAAAGATCTTATTTTCTCTTTCATATTTACTTAAAAATATTTGAAGCTCTCTTTAAAGTGCTTTTAACCAGTCCGTTTCAATGTTCTAATAATATAAACCAATTTGGGGAAATAATATGAAAGTTTTTTAGCTGAAAAAGTCTGCAAACCACATACATCATGAGACAATTTTCTAGCCTATTAGGATTATTCTGGAATTATAAATTGTGAATTGAAATAATAAATAATAACACATGTAACAACACTTGTTTCACATTTGCTCTTACAGCCTTGAGTGCCAATGTCTGGATGCATATGCTCAGAACAACAAGGAGCAAAATTGCAGTTCAGCGGAAAATATGAAAGGTGTCTTTCCCCAGAATTACCATTTGTTATGCAAATAACTGTCTGTCACAGCTGACCTGAACCAGACTCACATGAGATCCAAAGAAGAAATGAGAAAATATCTGTTATGCATTTCAGTTTTGCTCATGTAGAAGCTAGTTTTTCATATATTATTTTTCCTTGTATTGGCAAATACAGGGTAATCAGTTTGTATACTTCTCCTATTTGAAATGTTATTATATTCATCAAATATATGATGAGGGGAAAAGATTGTTATACACTCTTAAATGTATAACTCTTTTTATTGCATCTGTACGGACAGGTGTCTTAGAAATAAATAAATATTGGTCAAGCTTTGGTTCTTTCATGTCTACAAAGGAAAGTTTGTGAAAATACCATTCTGCCTATCATGAATAAAGGAAGTTCTTGAACATGTGAAATGCTTAAACTTATAGAAACCGAAACTTGAACTGAATAATCACCTCCTGTTTTTCCTCATATGTCAAAAAAAGTGATTTTGATTTTGGTAATGAAAAGAGCCTAAAACTCTTGATTTTATTAACAATTAATGATTATATTGCAAGAATTCAGAACTAAGAAAAAAAAAATCACCTTACAAATAACATATAAGTATTTTTTTTTAAATTATACGCTTAAAACCACAAAAAGCATTATTCACATTATTATATGACTTTATGTCAGAATTCATGGCAAAACAGATTTTCTCAAATCCATGTTTACTTTGTACATAACTTGTATTGTCAGGTTTTCTTTATCTAATGTAAAAAACTCTAAATATTTTCTAAAATTGCCAGGCAGTAGTTTCCCATTATAGTTCTCCACTCCAGTAATTTTTGTATTTGCACAGCTCTGCCGCCTTATCATCAACTTGCTTCCTAAATTACTATATCTCTGATGGACTGAGTATGCTTCACAGCGTTACTGTGGGAATAAAGATTATTATAGATGGACAAAACGATACTATAAAACCAGACTATTCAAATAGTCATTTTTATAATTGCTCAGTACTTTCCCTTTTTGCTTACAGAAATTCTTTATCTTGCAAAGAAGTCCTAAAGTGTTCAATATTTTCTACAATGAGAGGACTATTCCTTCTCTGTGGGATGAACAAAATATGGACATATTGAAAAAGTATTAACATTTTGAATATCAAAGGTTTTTTTTTTGATTTTTTTTTTTGTTACAGTCATTATATTTCTAATAGAAGTTATGTGATATGGAAGAAAATAACCATTCCTAACTATTACCTTGGGCTCAGGTCTGGTGGGCCACCAGCATTCAGTGCTGAAAGGTGTAACTTAAGGTTTTTCTCCTTCCTTTTGGAATAGTAATGGAGCTCAGTTTCATGTTTGGTTCTTGAGGGGTTTGAACTGCAAGCACGAATGGGTGAATGGAAGGGCACTGTTCCTGAGGCCAACTGCTTCAAGTTCCTCCCCAGGTGGTTTTTATTGCTTCCAGCCTTCTTCTGTTGAGAGCAAGTTGTGCTTCTTGTATGGATTGGTGAAAGGGTGCTGCTCTCTTCTTCTCCTTCATCATCATCTTCTTCATCTTCTACAATTGAAGGGAGTCTTTTCTTTATATTTCCATTTCCCTTGAGCTCTGTCTAAAAAAGCAGATAATAATTACTAAGGTCAAATTCAGAATCTGATGTTGCAGGAATCCTTCTCTCTTCAACTATGGCTATACGTATGTACATGAAAAAGATAACAAATACATTAGCAAGGCTCTCTAGTGCCATAGACAGTAAACTCAATGCAGTATGTCTTAGTACCAAGATCACATGACTAGGTCTTACAAGCCATGTGGCACATATGTACTTGAGTAGATTAATCTTGCTTTACTGAGGTGTACTTCTGAATGTTACTGTCAGACTCCTGGTGTACCAAGGGAAAGAACTGAGGCTGGTAATTCCATTCCACATTTTTGTATGGAGCCATTTGGAATGTGTAAATAGCATTTATAACAGTTCAGTTGAAGCCCAGATATCCTCTGCATCCTTAGTCATTATGACTGAAACATCTGCTGGGACAGTAGGCAAATTTCTCAGTTTATACAAAATCACATTAATGCATGAGTAGTGTGACAACGTCAGCTTCAGAACTGAGTCAACAAAAAGCATAGCTACCTTTATAAAAAAAATAAAATAAAAAATTGCTCTGTGGATGCTTGGTGTTGGACCCAAGACAATTTAAAAATGCAGGCTTGGGGAATTTATCTAAATGTTCTAAGCTCCTATCAGTATCTACCTAAATATTTTACAGCAAAGTTTTAATTTTGCTGTGTAATACTCACTTCCATCAAGTGAAAGTTTTTCTTTTAGTATCCATTGGCAAATAGTGAATTAAACACTTTCAGTCTGAGAGGTATGAAAAGGTACAAATTTAAAACGTCAAAAGACTTGTCTATATTAAAATATTATAACAGCTTTTTTTGTCAACCATAATAGTCATCTGAAGGCTGATATAAAGATCAAATTACACAGGACCTGGCTGTCATGTAGCCTATACTCTACACAGAATGAGTATTATCCATATTCAAGGCTTTGGCTTGAGAAACATTGTATTTAAAATGTGCATGCCATAGTATGATATCCTAGCTCAGCACCTGGAAGAAAAGATCATAATCAATCATAAAATGGACAGTGGCACAACTATCTGCAGGATGCTATTTAAAGACTCATTCTGAAACCAATGAAGTCACTTGGAGTTTTTCCAACTTTGATCTGGCCGTAACTGTGTGCATGTTTCTAAGTCAAGCTTTGCAGATTTAAAATGTGAGCAACATACCTGAGATAGCGTAGACTTGTTCGATAATTTTGATATTACCTGAAACAAACCAAAACACATAACAAATATGTGTATCTGCAAAGTATTGGCTTCCAAGAGCATACAAACATCTTAACCAAAATATTTATATGATACAAGAAAAGAATCTCATAGTAAAAAATGTATTGAAATAAACATAACAATGAACAAATGACACTCCTCAGAAAAAGATATTGTCAGAAAATAGGTTTTATTCATATATATATGTGTGTGTGTGTGTGTGTGTGTGTATAAATATTACCTGCAGAAATAACATTTTTCTTTAATAAAAAGTTGGGTTAAAGCTCCAAACCTGTGAATGAATATGGATGGTTAAGCATATGCCTGGTAAGGTTCAGTGCTACTCTGATGGAATCCCATGCAGGAACAGTGCTCTACTTTGCCCCTATGTCTTTGTAGCTTTAGCTCCTATGCCAGCCTAGTGCATTCATCTAGATGATCAAAGTGTCACATAAGAACCTACTACTCTACTAGGATCTAGAATCTCTACTTTGAATATTTTTCAGTCAGTAATGGGACTGAAGCAAGAAGGACCAATATAATCCCAGGGGATATACATGCTTAACAGCTGTTCAAAGCCGTGCAATTTTATCTTATTGGATACGAAGAGGAATGAAACCAAATAAATAAATAAATAAATATTCATGCAATTTTAATTAACTACTACCCATAATCTCTGCAGGAACTGCCTAATACTGTGGGATACAAATGTCTTGTTGTTTATTTAGATGTCCACAACTTGATCATAGGCAAGTCACTAAGACTGCATGTGATATTTATAGGCATATTGTAGTTCACCAAGCAGAATTTTTAGAATTGATTTTCAGCTTTCATAAGCCTTGTATGTTGATATAAAAAAAAGTTTAACACTCATCAATTTTAAATTAAGAGCTTAGGTTTATTTTTCTCCAAAGAAGTCAAAGAGGCTAAGCTTTTCTTGAAGACATTGTGGCTTCCCAAATACACAGATGTTAGGTACAGTTTTGGAAAAAAAAATCTCTGCAATTGCTCATACAAGTGAAGGCGTTTGTGCTGCTATAACATATGACTACATATTTAATTTTGCGTAAGCAGAAATCCTACTCCTCAACTGCCAAGTCAGTAGCAGGTGTATCAATAAATTTAGCAATAACACTCTAATAACTGCCAAACAGAAAAACTGCAATAACTAGGCTATGTAAATAAAATAACTGCTGTGCTCTTCCTGAGTTAGAAAAAGTGCTACTTGATATTAGCTGAGAAGCAGGCCTCAGATACTGCCATCTCCCAACCTGCACTGTAATCTATACCATTTGAAGAAAGATTGTTTCCTTCAAGATTCATGAGAACAGTAAACTGGAAGAGTATTAATATGTTAAAGTTAAAAATATATATATAAAAAAATCAGACTTAGGAAGTACTAATGGCCCACTTTGCACATATGTTCACGTGGATTAATTTACAATTCTGCCCAGAACTTTGGGGCCTCGGTTTGTTTGGCATCTAGGCACAGGTGCAGTATGAATGTTAAATAGCAGCCTTAATTAAAACTCCAAGCCAATCCCAAATATTAGCAGCTTAACAAAAAAGATCTTAGAAAGTATGAATTTGCCTTCTCAAGAGTTTAGAAGGGACTTTTCACTTGTACTTTGTAATGTGGGTGAAGATCTCTCCTAACTTGACTTTTTTTTTTCTTTTTTTTTTTTTTCTTCTGAGCAGAACTGTTAATTCTGATTTTTGTGACTTGGAAATAGACACAAAGAAATTACTATATGGCTGACTCCTGGTGTTCTGCTGGTGTTGAAGCAGACCTGCTGGGGTCTTTCATCTGGGCTTTCACCTCCAACACTGTATTAATGCACTACAACCACATTTATTGCTTGTGCATCATATCATGTGCAAGTAAAAATAGGCTCCTGGACTTTACATCCTAGTAGTTGAAAGTTGATGAAACTAATTTAACTGTGACCAGGCACAACCCTCGAGAGTTAGGCTTTTAAAACTCTACCAGTAACTCCCTTCTCTTTCCCTTCCTGCAAAAAAATTGTTCTGTAAGAGAAAAAGTGAAGATCATCAGAAGAACATAGAAAACAAACAAACAAACAAACAAACAAACAAAAACCAGCAGGCAGTAAAAGGCAGTAAATTGAAAGACTTCACCATTCACATAGCTTTATATCTGTAAATACATTGTAAATAATTATGAGGAATTGTCTGTTAAAACTTTTTCTTTAGGGTAACGCACTTGTGTACCTTGTTTAGGTGTACCTTGTTTAAAATGCATATTATTATTTAATGTAAAAAGAAAGAGGATGAAAAATAGCTCATATTCTTATCTTTTACGAAGAACTGAAACTGTTAAAGAGTAAAGGCAGCTGAAATAAAAACACAAGCATTTTTCCTATTATGTGCAAGGAAAAAAAAAAAGACCAATGTTCAATGTTAACATGAGCTGTGTGAAATACCCTAAGGGTCTAATTCAATTTTTAATTTCAGCTCTGGTGTCTTGCAAAACCAGTTATTAAAGTTAATTTCAAAAGATAAAACTATAATAGATCATGCACCACAAGCAGAATTGTAACAAATTCTTCCATGTACATAGTCTGAAATCTATGGTCTTGTACTTGTTTAATATGTTAATATAGACAGCTTAAAGATTTAGTAGTCTTTATAATTGCTTATTACAAGCAGAAAAAGAGCATTTTCACAGCTGCAAACACTAGTGGTTTGCTGTCAAAAGCCAGTGATCTAAAGGTTTTTCCAGGGTCAAGAGACAGTAGTCTTTAATAGAAGAATCTCTATGGGGACATGTAGTCAAACCAAGTAGTTAGCTATACAACAATTCAAGATGAATTCAAATTATAAAGCCCTAAAACCAGAAATATAGAGATGCGGCTAAATTTGGTGTTAATGTATTAAATGTCCATGTAAGTAATTTTGTATTATCAGCTTTTACTGCCTTGATTCTTATTGCCTTCATGAGAAGGAGGAACAAAATAGAAATGTAATTTTACTGATTTGCTTGCAAGACTTGAGTCCTAAACCATTTGAATAATGCTTTGTATCTGAGGGGTCAAAAGGATAAAATACATTTTCAGGAAAGGATTTGAAATTGAACTAGAATACTAATGTTCTTAGTCAGCATTTGGAAGCAGAAAAAAACAAACACAAACACATTTAGAAGCATTGACAATATGGGGGGTGGAGGGGTAGAACACATGCCATATGTTCTATTCCTTGGAAACTTACTGTATGGCAATGGAAAAGATACAAATACATAATAAGGGATTAACATACCACTGAAAAGCCTAATGCCTCACATGTGTTCAGGCCTCAGTTCTCCATAATCAGGAAATTTTTCAATGAACTATCACAGATCCTTTAAATCACAAGAGTTAGTGTCTCTTAAAGGATCTCTTAGGTTAAATATGATGTTTTTATATCTACATTTACTGTGAAACTCAACACTCCTCCCTATCTCCTTTTTTAATAATAGTTTCTAGAGTTACTTCATCAGATTTTTCCTGTATTTTTCTCAGATTCCTTCTTATCTCTTTTCCTTGCTTAATGGAAATATAAAGATGACATGTTTTTGTGGAAGCAGATGTTTTCAGCATTCTCTGATCCTACTTACAGCACAGAATGTATACTGAATTAAAAGCAAAAGTTGAACAACAGATCTGCCAACAGTACTTTATTCTATGTGACCAAATACTGTGAATTGCTATGAGCTCTTCAGTCTTCTGTTAAGTCCTTATCCTAAATCATTCATATATTTTGAACAAATTATAATAGCCTGTGAAGCTAGCCCAAGATTTTAATAACAGACTGTTAATGGTTAGCTTTTGATAAGTCTTTTTTTTGAAAAAGCATACTTAATTGCATTCCAATTTCTCACATGAGCTTTCTATATTTAGCAGAATTTGTTAGAATTTCAATTTTCATATATTTCTTTAAAACTTGGAGGTTAATTTCACTTCAGTCATTAGCAAAAATATTTAAAGATACTTTGATTGGCAGGATCTACTCTGTTTCTTATTCAAAATATAAAATCTGTCACTGACACAAAAAGTAACCTCTTTATCTCCTGCCCCAAATCAAGAATTGAGTAGACAGTAAATGTGGTTGGTATAATTTGTCATTTTTTACTTCTATATTCATACCTCCCTCTCCCCCCTCCCCAAAACAGGGATAAGAAAGTAGTATCCCACTCTGCTCTGATACACGTCTTTCATAGCAAACCATGTGCTAATTTAAACAAACAAAACAAAAACACCACCACCACCACCACAACAACCAAAAAAAACTACAACAAAAATTCACACAACAAAATCAGGAAGAGACTGTTAATAAGGCCAGATGAAGACAAAAGGAAGAACTGTTAAAATGGACAATAGACCTGGCACTGCTTGTACATTGTTCTGGCAGGCTGCACTTCTGGAAAAGCTTACAGATTACTGCAGACAAAAGATACAGTGGAGAAAAATTTTCAATATTCCTACTGCTAGATTACATGCATGTAAAGATTTACATAATATCAATAGAAATTACAATGAATGCTAACATCTTTCAGAGCAATAAAACTCAAAAAACTTCCTCTTCTTTAAAACAGTCAGGTATATGCCTAGCCTCATTCAACTTGAAGAGTCCAGACAGACTCATAAATGTTTGCAGGACTGGTTCTATGGATCTATCTGATTAGACTCAAGGTCAGGTTGTAGAAATTGTGAAAGTGTTGATTCTAAGTTCCCAAAGTTATTTTTATGTTTAAATAAAACTTCATACTACTTATAAAAACAAGTGTATCTAACTTCAGGCAGGCTCTTAAAAAGCAAAGATGAAGACAATACAGTGGATCTTGAAAAATATTCTCCTAACAATTTTTTTTTTAACCTACCAACCGCCTATTTCCAAACACCCCCAAAGCTGCCCAGCTCTTTTGGCAGTCCAGATCAGTGGGATGAGTGCTGAGGACAGCAACATATCTGGGGAGAGCTTTTAAGAAAGCTCAGAGTTGTCTGGCTTTCAGGGTCAACCTTACAAAGAGTAAGGCAGGGACAGGTGGAATCTTTTTAATTATTTTAAAACCTTTTCTTTTTTTTTTTTATCCTCAGAAACTTTTCTCTTTAATAATGAATATTTAACTTTTTGGAAGGTTGTTTGTTGATTACGTTAACCTCTAGTGAATTCTCCCAGAAGGTTTAAAAGGGCAAGAAGTCATGTCCTGGCATATAAAGAAATCAGCAGAAGTCCAAGTATATAAATTTGTTAAGTAAGAGAGCGACCGTAATTTCCTTCCCTTGAGATGCAATTTGTGTTTCATATGGACCCATAATACAGAAAAGAGTGTGTAGTATTTTAGAACTCTTGGCAACTTTATTAATCATGAATTTCTAAATAGCTTAGAAACTAAGATAACGTAGACATTGAAGAAGTAAAAAACAAAAAAACAAACAAAAAAACAACAAAAAACAACTTCAGTTTTCAAAGAAAAAAACAAAACAAAACAAAACAAAAGGAAAAGTAGGGTAAGTGACTTAATACCTGAGTTCTGTAGATTTGCTGAACATGACTCACAAAATATTACAGCCTTTCTTTCTCTGTTCTGTGTTAAGGGGAGCTCTGGAGAATGGCTATGTAAAATCTTTAACTGTTGGAAAACCATGATTTAACACACTTCTTCACATTGTACAGGATTGCTAGTTATCTAATCGTGACAATATCAAACCCATTAAAACAATTTGTATCTTCAGGTTAGGATAAATTTGTTTATTTAATTTTATTCAATTTATTTTTTCTGAGCAAAAACTTATTTGGTCTATCTATCTTTATAAGTGTGTTGAAAAGAAAAACATAAGGACGTTTGAACAGCTTTGTGGAAATTTTATTAACCCTGAATCTCATTACGTTCCTGTCCAACACCAAAAACTGATGTCTGTGGTCTTTCAAGACTCCAGTGATTTCCAGTGCATCTCCACTGACCCTATATACCCATTAGACTCCTCACATTCTTGCCAATGCTAGCTTTCTGCCGTATAAACTAGTCATTCTGCCTGTAAATTTCACAATAAATAGCCTGGAAACAAGAATAAGAGTCTGGGCTTCAGCCTTAAGCCCACTTAGCTGACTGCTTCATGCAGTCACAACCCACAGGGGAGAAAGGATAGCTCAGGAGAACAAAACAAAATCCAGCAGAAATTTGATAAAAAATGTGTTTGGCCTGAAAATAAGATCAATTCCAATACTATTTCTGGCACCACCTACAAAACAGTAGTTTCATAGTATAAGGCTCTGCAGAAAGGTTCCAAAGCAAAAGCTTCCCAAGAAAAGGATCCACCTATGTCTTTACTATTTCTAATAGATTGCATAATCTCTGCAACTATAAATATGAAGACTATAAATCTATACAGATCTGTCAAATAAGCCTAGAAACAATTCTAGAGTTAACATAGATATGATTTCAGACAGGGCAGAAGAAACAGCCAGTGACCAAAACCAAAGCTGACTAATTAATAGCACAGTACTTTGCAACCAAAAGGATTCACTCATTCCCTTTTACTCTATGTACGTGTTGTCATTCTATAAGCGATAACACTTAAGTAATCAGTAAGCTTTGCTATTTAGATCAAACATAGAACCTAGTAATCAAAATCTACATCCATAAATTCTGCTTAGGGTTTAGATTGGTATTCTGCTGGGTTGTAGTGTTCCTACTGGGACTGAGACTTTTAAATAGTTCATAAATCTGTCTTTTATGTACTTTGGAGGTAACCTTCATTCTCTACATACAGCAGTATCTCCAAAAGAACAGTATCACCTTAAGATGTTAATGCAGTTCTTGCTCAGGTTACTGCATGCAATAAATTAATGCTTTTCATAGAAATACCACAGGACACAACAGACTACAAAAAAAAAAAAAAAAAAAGTCAATACTCAACTATCATCTCGCACATGTCATTCATCATTCCACAAAAACGAGGAAAATATGTCAATTGCTCATTTGAAAATAAAACATATCAGGTGATTTTTCAGATCCATTCACAGAATAGGCTTACCTGAGAAGGTATGAAATAGCAATGGACACAGGGAACATCCAACATATAGTTGTAATATAAAATAAATAAACTGTAAAATAAACCTTTGTTTTCTGCTAAATTTATTTCTACTCTTTTCCTAATCCCCCAGCATGATCATCAATGGAGCCCACCCCTGAATACTTACTATATAGGCAGTACTGCACTGTGTATACTATACTGTATATATGCATATACTGTAGTTATATATTTCTTAGTGTAGTCATTAAAAATGATCTATACGGATCTATATGATTTAGGTAGGAGCTGCACTTTCAGCAGGACTCTAGTTACACTTGCGTAGGTAGTTTCTGTAGCTCTGGTTTTACTAAGTGAAAGTATAGATTAAAAAAAAATCCAATATTTATTTTTATAACAGTAAAATTTTAGATCACATTTGTACATAAATGATTGCTTTTTCATTTTTGTATCTTTTCATATCTTTGAGCAGAGCAGTGTGTGCAGCTGATCTTCAGAGGTTCCTTTCCTCATCTATTATACAAATCTATGATCTTTAAAATTTACACTAAAAATGCTACCAGCTGAATAAAATTGAGAATGGATGCTTGTCTCCATAAGAATGCCTACCTGACACATAAGTTGCACTGATTATATACAGTTTGCTCAAAGACTAGATCATATTTAATTTCACACATTTCTCTCTTATAGGAACTTTTCCATACAAGCCTTCCTGTCATGCTCATTATATCTCCACATAGTCTGCACCTTCAGGACACGTTCTTATAAAAAAAAAATTGCAGTATTTTCCTTTCCTTCATAAATTAGTCTTAACTAAATTATAAAAATATAGGTTACTGTAAGATTCCTTCAGAATTTGAGGCTATTTTCTGGTTGTTGCTAGATCAATGTAAAATAAAAGCAACTATGGGAAAAAAGCAAACAAACAAACAAACAAACTCAAAGCAAACCAACCAACCAAATAAAATCATACCGGTGTAAGATATAAGACACTTTAAGATTGCTTTTCCCCGTTTTTTCCCGTGTAGAAATATCATGCAGAAAAATTATAAAAGTTAGCATTATCATATTGTCTTAAGGCATAGTGAAGCATATTAGAAAAAGTGTTGTCATCTAGCATGGCTTTGTAACTAAAATAGAAATATGGTTAACTTCCAAATCAATACTCTTTGAAAGACAGGAGCATTTCCTGGCTAAAACTCTGTTTGACACTGTTTTATACTCGCTTCATACCACTGTCTAAAAACATCAATAAGCTGCTTTTCTAGCGTGGATTTTTTTTTTTCCAACATGTAAACCTCTGGTTAAGCTTTATAATCTGATGCAGAATGCAATAATCCCAGGAAGAGAAATGAATGAGAACGGAGAGTGTTCAAAATGACTCAAAAGATAAAATTAGAAGTAGTTTTTCCCCTCATTTAAATTTAAAATCTAATTACAATGAAAACTGTTTGTATTTGTCTAGAAATATGCAATTATGAAAAATTATTTATATACATGCATTTAATTGTATTGTTATAAATAATGTATAAATAATTATCATAATTTCTTTCTCTTAGCCCATTCACGGGAGTAAGAGACAGCCAAAAGGCTTGACATTTTGAGATGGCTCACATATACGTAATGTAGTCCCAGACAAAACTAAATGGATTATTTTTCTCTCTTCCCCTTCAGCCTCTTCAACATCTTGCAGGATTCAACCTTACAGCGCATCCTCTATTTGTTTCAGGCTTAAAGTTGAAGATTTATAAAAAATGCAAGAAGTAATGAAAAAATTAAATAATAAAAAAGATGATGAATTGCATCAATAAGTTGTAAGATGAATTTACTAACTAAAACACCATCACAGATCAGAAGAATATCAGAGAGACAAAAATGGAGAGTATAGGTGGCTGTATGCTGTCATTTTTGAAAATATTAGAATGACTGAAGGCTATGGAAGGGAGCCTGAAACATACCAGGAAAAACAAAACGAAACAAAACAAAAACAAACAAACAAAAACAAACAAACAAAAAACACCTTCAGGTAAGGATACTAGCAAAGAAAATAAGAAGCCCACAAAGCCTGAAAGAAAAAAGGCGTTCCAGCCCATCCTTTTTGAATTACATGTTCCTTTATTACTTTATTTTTGGGTGATGTACCATAGTGAAGGATATATTAGAAACATGATAATGAGATAACCATCTCACTGTCTTGAGGGGCACTGAGTGAGCTGATGGCTCAAAGGCACCACACATCATGTACATCAACAACTGCAAGTAAACAGGCTTTATGAGTCAGCAGGCAACAAAAAGGAACCTGCCTTGCACTATAGCTCCAGGTCAGCCCCACTCTCATGCTGAGTGCAGCAGGTAATTGCCAGGCAGAGGAAGCAGAGGATAAACTGTAAAACTGCACAGGGAGGAGGGTATTGCAACAGAGTCAACTGTCTGAAACTAGTATCCACCTTAAGCAGCCAAAGATCCATCAAAACATGCTTAGTGGCGTGAATAAGGTAGGAGATCTGTGAAATGTCTTGCAGAGTGTTAGATGACAAAGCTCATTCCCAAACTGCTTCTCACTCACTTAAAACCAGGAATGAAATGTAAAACGGATGAAATGCTCTATTTTCTTGCTCAGATGGTCAAGCCTTTCTACATCTGCATGTAGAGGTAGAAAGGCATCTACACCTTCCCTGAAGGTGTTTAAGGAAAGGTTGGATGCGGTACTTAGTTACATGGTTTAGTGGGTAATATTGGTGGTAGGGTAGGTGAGTAGCATTGGTGGTGGTTGGACCAGACGATCTTGGAGGTCTTTTCCACCTTAATGATTCTATGACTTGTTCCATAGAAATACAGAAGTTAAGCTGCATAAGTGAGGTTGTATGAGTGCTGCGTAGTTCCGCAATGTGGTATTTATTCTGGGAAGATGAAGAAGGAAAGCAAAGAAGAAGAAAAGATTAAAAAAAAAAAAAGTAAAACAAACAAATAAACAAACCAAAAAAAAGCATTCTGGCAGTCCCAGAAGCATGAAAGAAAAATCTGAGAAACTTTTAAAATGTAGAAGAGTGCTG
Source organism: Anser cygnoides (assembly GCF_040182565.1). Lineage (NCBI taxonomy): Eukaryota > Metazoa > Chordata > Aves > Anseriformes > Anatidae > Anser > Anser cygnoides. Next base: position 39,247,668 of record NC_089874.1, on the reverse strand, counting down.
AGCAGTATTGCACAGTAGCACTGATTGCACCGCAGTCCATGCATACAGGCAACTAAAAAACCTACTCCACCGAACACATCAGGAGACATGTGTCAAAGTTAATTATATGTTCATGATTTTTAAGCAATTTTAGTTTTTGACAGTATAAAGTGGACATTCATTCCTATACTCTACCCTCTGAGAAGGTGAGAGGTTTTCAGACTCCACATAATATGAAAAGGAGAAATGGGAGTACAGTATCCAACAGGAAGAAAGCAACAAATGCACAGCTATCAGTGACTTAGACAAGTCATCCTAATACAAAAAAACGAATTTGGTCTGTGCAGCTGCCAAGTACACATGGACTATAAAGAAAGGTAGTAAGCAGGAAGCTAAGGTGCTTTATTTTTCATAATAATAATGCAGGTAAAGTATTAGACTTCTGCTGCTTTGTGTGATTTATTCACTTCTATATTCTACTTGTTGTGATAGCTTTTACACACACACACACAAAAAATCCTGTTGAGAGGTGTCTCATTTTTCAGCATTTATACCTGTTATGCTACAGGCAATAAACACCAGTGAGTTACACCTACACTAATAGCACACGATCATCTGCCAGACAAGCTACTGACAAAGGTGAGGGATTAATAGGAGGTATTTTGTTTTAAAAAAAAACAGAAGTTTGTTTAAAAATGGTAAGTTTTCCTCAAAGTTACCAAACCACTGATAAATGTCAAAGTAAAGCTTGTTAAATTTTCTTAATTAAACCACTCCTTTCTACACAGCTGATGAGTGATATGGCCAAACCCTCTTCCACATTAAACAGATGGTTGGGATTATTTGGTAAATCTTCTATGAAAAGTATTTATTATGAAAAACATTTTGCAACATTTTATTGTTCTGCAATGCACAAGCTATGACCTACTCTGGAGTGGAGGAATTATGATTAAGTGAAGCAGTGTAGTAATAGCTGTTTAAGAAAATAATCTTTTAAATACATAGGTTTTATTATAAGTACCTGAGAAATCAGTAGGGTTTTTTTTTTGGCTCTGAAAGTCAAATGTAAGAATAAGTAATCATGTGACTGAAGTTACTATCACATTTTTTTACTTTGCAGTCTTTGCCAAAATTAGAAGCAATCCTTTCCATAAAAACATGCTGATTTTTTTTTTCCTTCAAAGCAATAGAATTGCAAATAGGATAACTTTGTTCTGTTTCTTTAAAACAAAATACTATTTACTATGCAGAAAATAAAGATATATTAAAAAAATCAGAAATGTAACTCTGCCTCCGTTGCTGGTTAGTAATAGATAATCAAATATGTAACACCTCTGACTATATTAGAAAACCGCATTAATAAATTCAACAGAGCCATATTACAATATCTAGAAAAATCATGACCAAAAGGTCATTATTTCATGAAGAAATAATTTATGTTAAATAAGTAATCTACTAGATGAAAAATAGACTGTGGATAGGCAGACTTCCAGCTGAAATTTGTGCATGAACTCAAAATATCTTTTTCTCTATCCATCTTTTTATATTGTTATTATTATTTATTTGCCTACAGGACCAAAACCACTAGTTGACACACAAAAAAGGAGAGAAGTCTGGAAATAAACCACTTAAGAAATGAAGTGGAATTATACTCTTAAAATATGTGCTTAATGCTTTTCTAAAATGAACCAGAAAACTCAGCCTAGAGTAGAATCTGTAGATATTATTCTTCTGAAACTGTGCCTTCTGTTTTATGCTCCAGAGCTTAAAGCGGTTTTCACCTTTAAGAACAACTGTTTTGGCCAGATTTCCCAGTAGAAAAGGGTAATTTGTTTGGTATTGCTATTAGCAACATGAACTTCATTATATTGAAAACAAACAAACAAAAAACCACAACTCAAACATTAAATTAAAAAAATTCTAAATACCAGCCTCTCCAAAATACAAGCATTAAGCCCCAATTTGTCAGACAATGCCTTTTATTTGGGGGAAAAAATAAATCCTTGGTTGCCTTTTAAAAACTATTTATTTGTCTATTTACTCATTTTTTATTATCAAGGAGCTATGCTGTAATAAGAATGTTCCCAACTGGAGGAAGAATATACCACTTTTCTAGTACAATCTTTGTTATTATCTCTAATTTACACTGTGATAGACTCCAACAATGCAGTCCTTCCCCCCTATTTTGGAGATTATTTTCATTTTAAAGAGAATAGTATCTCCTCCTTTGGGGGTAGGGAGAAAGGAAGCTCTCTGTAAGAGACAGAACAGTACTTTTAAAACTACAAAAGAAAAAAAATATTCTTATTAATTACAAATCATGTCAAAAAGACAGAGTTTTTAATCTTCAAGAATGTCATCTTTTCTTTTAGAAATGGCACATATTGATAGTGCTCTAGTGAGTCAAAGACATGTGTGCCTGCATGCTTCTTATCTTCCTTTGGGACTTCATTACAACTTGAGAGATGGCATAGGTGTCAAGGAGGATTCTTGTACTTTGCACCAGTCTGGCTGTAACCAGCCTTTGTGTGTTTTTCTTTTCTTTTTTTCTTCTTTCTTTTTCTTTTTCTTTTTCTTTTTTTTTTCTTTTTCTTTTTCTTTTTCTTTTTCTTTTTCTTTTTCTTTTTTCTTTTTCTTTTTCTTTTTCTTTTTCTTTTTCTTTTTCTTTTTCTTTTTCTTTTTCTTTTTCTTTTTCTTTTTTTTTTCTTTTTCTTTTTCCTTTTTCTTTTTCTTTTTCTTTTCTTTTCCTTTTCCTTTTCCTTTTCCTTTTCCTTTTCCTTTTCCTTTTCCTTTTCCTTTTCCTTTTCCTTTTCCTTTTCCTTTTCCTTTTCCTTTTCCTTTTCCTTTTCCGTTTCCTTTTCCTTTTCCTTTTCCTTTTCCTTTTCCTTTTCCTTTTCCTTTTTCTTTTCCTTTTTCTTTTTCTTTTTCTTTTTCTTTTTCTTTTTCTTTTTCTTTTTCTTTTTTTCTTCCTTTTTCTTTCTTTTTCTTTTTCTTTTTCTTTTTCTTTTCTTTTTCTTTTTCTTTTTCTTTTTCTTTTTCTTTTTCTTTTTCTTTTTCTTTTTCTTTTTCTTTTTCTTTTTCTTTTTCTTTTTCTTTTTCTTTTTCTTTTTCTTTTTCTTTTTCTTTTTCTTTTTCTTTTTCTTTTTCTTTTTCTTTTTCTTTTTCTTTTTCTTTTTCTTTTTCTTTTTCTTTTTCTTTTTCTTTTTTTCTTTTTCTTTTTCTTTTTCTTTTTCTTTTTCTTTTTCTTTTTCTTTTTCTTTTTCTTTTTCTTTTTCTTTTTCTTTTTTTCTTTTTCTTCTTTTCCTTTTCCTTTTCCTTTTCCTTTTCCTTTTCCTTTTCCTTTTCCTTTTCCTTTTCCTTTTCCTTTTCTTTTTTTCTTTTTCTTTTTCTTTTTCTTTTTCTTTTTCTTTTTCTTTTTCTTTTTCTTTTTCTTTTTCTTTTTCTTTTTCTTTTTCTTTTTCTTTTTCTTTTTCTTTTTCTTTTTCTTTTTCTTTTTCTTTTTCTTTTTCTTTTTCTTTTTCTTTTTCTTTTTCTTTTTCTTTTTCTTTTTCTTTTTCTTTTTCTTTTTCTTTTTCTTTTCTTTCTTTTTTTTTTAATGAGTCGTGACGCCTACACTATAGACACTTTGCAGACAAAAGAAATAGTAACAACAAATGGTTACCTAGCCCACGAAAATATTGTGTAAGTATTTACCTATTCTAAGCTTCTCATAAGATAATTAGGAGTTATGAACATTTGTTACTGCTCTCTCCATAACAGAGCAAGATTTCCAGGGCACACAGATAGCAAAATCATTTCCAGTTTCTTTCATATTATTGTACTTGTAAGAATCTTCTTCTGACTGCCTAGCTTTATCAAATCAGGCACCTGGTCCTCTAGCTGCCTGCTCTGTATACAATCTGTAATATTTAATGCAAAATATATGGTTGAGGGGGGTGCTGAAATCTTTATCACTTAGCAAACTATTTCATGACTATGATGTCAGTCACAGCCCTAAAAAAATTGCTTGAAACACCAGAATGCCTGAACTGTGTTTACATCACAACTCCAGCTACCAAATGAATTAGTTTTTCCTAGCTGTGCTGAATTAATTTTGTATGTTTACAAGAATGAGCTTCTCCAGCAAAATTCAGTAAAGAAAACAAAGGACAGAATACATATAATCAACACAGGCTTTTTCCTAATTCACATCTTTCTGTGATGTGAATATATAAAAAGATGGTATAATAGTACTGACAGTGTGATTGCACAACCATTAAAGTTTATACTCATAAATCTCTTAAGGACTTCTGTTTTTAGTACTACTATGAGGAACCACTGAAACTTTATCTCTGTATTTTTGTATCTGTTTCCGTTATTCATTAGAAGCTGAAATAGCTACATGATTGCCAGCTCCTGTACTTAAAATCCCCTGAGCTTTTCTTTTAAATTACTTAAACAACTCTTTCAATCTTTCTACAACCAGATAGCTGCAGTTTCTACTTGATATTGGGAGGAAATATGGTTACAGCTCTTTGTTTTACTGAAAAGTGGCTGTGGAAATTCTGGAGCCTTTTCCACCATTACACCTTACTTGGATTTTACTGCAGATGGAGCTCATCACTATATGCACTTTTAGATGTCCAAACGAGCCAAGAAAACAAAACGAAACCAAACCAAACAAACAAAAACCCTTTTCATAGAAATTTCTGTGTGGTAGGGTAGTTAGGTAATTTGGAGGTTTGACACTAGGATCAGGAAACTCATGATTACTTCTGTCACTTTTTGGTCCACTTAGCTCTAATTCAGTTCAAAGTTCTTCAGTTTTGTGTGTAAAGAGTTCAAACAGCACAAGGAAGGGGAGAATGGATAACCAAGACTACATTTTTCTGCTGTATTACATTTTAATGATGGCTTAAAGCATTTGGCAATCTACAACCAAAGGCAGTTTTGGTGGACTGTGACTAAAAAAGCAATAAGGTTTTAGGTCAGGTCTGAAAGGCACTTGTCAAAGTCATGCTATTTCATGTTATTTTGATCTGCAGTTCATCTGACCCTAGACTGAAAGGCACTTGGCAGATTGTAGTGGGGAAATTCATGCTTTTTCATTCTGTAGATCACCTGGCTCTAAATACTGCTACTGATCCATTTTCAGAAGCATTAAATTCACATTCAATTTCAAAATTGTATTCACGTAAGACGTTCAAGGAAAAACAGAATGAGAAACTGACTTACTGAAATGAATCAAATCTACTTTTTAACTATGGAAAAACTCTCCAAACCTAAAACTTTCTATAAAGCTGAAAAAGACATAAACACACACAAAAGTAAAATCTCCCTATCTTAGAGTGTTTAGTGTCACAGCTGCCCAATTCTCCCATAGCACCATTCCCAAGACATAATGCTGTATTTAAAAGATGTCATGTTTTCATGCACACACATTTTACTTCTGAAAACGTTCTTAATATTCTGTGAGAGTAAACCATCAGATAACTCAGATAACAGATTATTTCTGTGTGCAAGTTATTTATATAGAAGATGTGGTATTTTCTAGGAACTGCACTCCTAGGTGTGCACAGCAAGTAAGTTTTTGACCCGGCAGACTTTGCTATAGCCATAGGGATCTTTCATGATTTGGTGAGCCCTGTTTTTGTACTAGTAAAATTTTTTGCCGCCCTATACCTACTGTTCATCCTTATTGATAAATAAAATGATTGGAGCAGAAATCAGATGCATGTGACCAAGATTAGTTCTGCTGCAAAAGCAATACCAGTGGATGGCCTAGTTAACTTCAGGATGTAGGAGGAAGTGAAACTAACATTAACTGCCTTGTGTTATCTCAGTTTATATATGCCTGTGACACTGGATGCTAATTAGTCTCCTGATCTTTTTTTCCCCTTTAATTTTAAAATAATAGATTATACCATGAAAATACAGTGCATATCCACAAATTCTGAAAATGTTTTCTTCATTAAAATGTAATAATTTGTTTGGTATTTCCTTCAGAGCTTTAAACCCCATATTCTAAAGTGAGCATGAAGAGGGTCTTTACCTCTCTGCACTGACAGAGCTGATGTAAGTTTGCTCTCAGTAGAGAATCTGTGCATCATGCAGGCATCTCCAATTGGGAGGAGCTGTCCTTGGTTTTATAAAAGCTGAATGTGTTTGCAGCTGATATGATGACCCCCAGATCTGTCAGCATACAGAAAAGCACGAAGCAATACCGACTAGCCAAGCAACGAGCCACCCTTTATAACACTGAGTTAACAGTGAGCCTATGTTAAATGGAGGATAAAGGTCCCACAAGGCATGAAGTTTCTAAGCCTTGCAATACTTTGAATACTTGAAAATACTTCGGTAAGTCTATCCTGGTCTTTCAGCAATGCATTATCTGAAATTTCTTGTTGGTTATTTGAGTTTTCACATGTAGTCGCCCATTGAAATGGAAAAACACTTTTCAGTTGCAGTATGATGAGAAAAAAACTTTGTTATTTTGAACATGTGAAAACATTCTTAAATATGAAGCAATCAATGTTCATTAGACTGGCACATGAGGTTCTAGAAAAGGTATAGTTAAATACTTTTTTTTTGGACACATGCTTTATATAACTGTGAATTGTTTGTAAACATTAGCAAAAAAAATGACAAAATACTAAAGAAGTATGTTCTCTCAAATGAGGTTTTCTATAGAAAAATGAGAAGCAGAGAACATGTTCTCTGTTTATAATCTGTTCAACTGATCAACAATTCATATAGATAACGATTGAATTATCAAACATACTGAACAAGTGATCCTTTTAATGTAATCTATGTATTATTTCTTTACTGTGATGAAATCATGATTACAGGCTAAAGCATGAGAAACGCCTTAAAGTTAACAATAGCTGCGGAGACTTTTAAAGATACTTACATCACTTTCATGGCCTTCTCTTAGATTGTATGTGAGATCATGCTGTATGTCTTCAACAAACTTGTGAGCATACTCTGGGTAAAGATCAAGCACTTCAAAGAGACCTTTGAGGATAATGCATTGGAGGTCACAGTATGTTAGAGCTTTAACGTCTGCATTTGTTTTAATAACTTGATCCCTAATTGATAGGTTTGCTCCAATTAAATCTCCTTTACCTGAAAGAAAAGATGAAAGCAATCACCTTGAAAACATGAATTCTTGACTACTGTTTTGAATCATAACTCTGTTTAACAACTGCTAAATTTAAAACCCATAGTTACTAATGAATTTTTAAATTAATAACATTCACAAGTATAGTTATCTAAAGACTTTCTCTGATTTTTGCAGGAAGAATGTTACATACAATGAATGGGAGGTACAAAGACTCATTTCTGTACATGTAAATATCTCATTTAAGAGAGCAATCAAGTAAATACGTAAAAAAAACATATTACACGAGTAATTAGTATCAGGTGAAATTTTGTAAGTCAAAAATTGAAGACCATATTTCTTGCTTGTTCTTTTTAGATCATTTTAACAATGACATGATTAATTGTAGATCCTCAATTCAAATGAAACCTTTACTAAGAATATGTATTATAAAACTTTTGCAAGCTCTGATACTTATAGTTGTATAGCTGAACTTCATGATGTATATTAGTTGTACAAGGTAATAACAAATATATAGCCCAATAGTACTTCTGCCAAGAAAAAATATTGGATTCGTAAGCCATTATATTTTCATTTCTGGGCAACCGACCACTTGTTGAAGAGCATAAAGAGCAAAAATCTTGCATAGCATCTGATCTGAGGTATTATGTCCAAAGAGCAGTTATTGAACCAGAGATCTTCCTCTAAGGTTAGTGCAGATGGTCTTTACTGAAGACCTGGACAGTGCAATTGAGTGCACTCTTGGTGAGTTTATGGACTACACCAAACTGGGGAAAGTGACTGATATACTCAGGGAAAAGCTGTTATTCAGGGTACCTTAACAAGCTGGCAAAAAAGGTCTGACAGGATCTCATGAAGTTCAACAAAAATAAATACCAAGTCCTGAACCTGTGAGAGAAGATCTCCCTGCAGCAATATGGGCTGGGGTCTGACCAGCTGGAAAACAGCTCCTCAGAAAAGAGCATGGGGATTGTCATAGACAAGTTGAACATAAGCTAACGATGTGCCCTTGAAGAAAAGAAGGTCCAAGAGCATCCTGGGCAGCATTAGTAAGAGTACAGCCAACAGGTTCCAGGGAAGTAACAGGAAACCCTCTGTATTTCACTTTTCAGACTACATCTGGAATATCATGTCCAGTTTTGGGTTTCCAAGTAGAAGACAGAGTGTTGACATACTGGATTAAATCCAGAAAAGGTCATGAAGATGACCAAGGACTGGAGAACATAATGCATGAGGAGAGACAGCTCTGAGCAAGTGGAACAAAAGCGGCCCAAACCAGGACTGGGACTGGGTGGCTTTCAGAAGTCTCTTCTAATCTTACATTAGTCTGAGATTAGTGAGTAATAAGTGAAGACTGTAAAATCTGAATATGCACACAGCATGTGATTCTACCTGGATATTACACAGAAAATGTTCTTAAAGTGTGTCATCACGCGGCACTTACAGGGCAACCAGGCGATCAGGTCCAGTCAGCATGGGTTTATGAAAGGCAGGTCCTGCTTGATGAACCTGATCTCCTTCTATGACAAAGTGACACGCTTAGTGGATGAGGGAAAGGCTGTGGATGTAGTCTACCTTGATTTCAGTAAGGCTTTTGACACTGTTTCCCACAGCATTCTCCTCAAGAAACTGGCTGCTCATGGCTTGGACTGGAGTACGCTTCATTGGGTTAAAAACTGGCTGGATAACTGGGCCCAAAGAGTTGTGGTGAATGGAGTCAAATCCAGTTGGAGGCCAGTCATTAGTGGAGTCCCCCAGGGCTCAGTACTGGGGCCAGTCCTCTTTAATATCTTTATCGATCTGGATGAGGGGATCAAGTGCACCCTCAGTCAGTTTGCAGATGACACCAAGTTAGGTGCGTGTGTCGATCTGCTCGAGGGAAGGAAGGCTCTGCAGGAGGATCTGGATAGGCTGGACCGATGGGTTGAGGCCAACTGTATGAAGTTGGCCAAGTGCCGGGTCCTGCACCTGGGGCACAATAGCCCCAAGCAGAGCTACAGGCTGGGAGATGAGTAGTTGGAAAGCTGCCTGGCAGAGAAGGACCTGGGAGTATTGGTTGATAGTCAGCTGAATATGAGCCAGCAGTGTGCTCAGGTGGCTGTATGCTCAAACAATACATCAATGTTGTTGATTTTTTTTTCCTTAAAAAGTATATTTTAAATTTCATTGTGAGATATCACGTAACACTCTAAAGAGGAACCAAACAGTTGTATTTAATCAGATCATCTCTTATTGTACTGTTGCTGTATTACTTGTTAGTGAGAATGGCAACCAAAACATATTCCACCACAATTAGAATTGTGACAGAGTTATAAAATTGTTGTTTGGGAACTGCAAGTAATCAACATTTTCAGAAAAAAAATCTGCTCTTTGGAATTTACATTACATTAGTAAAACGGTTTCTCATTGGGACCTACAGGTATGATGCACTCACCTTCTTCTAGCATTAATTAGGTTTAAATGATGAAGCTCCCATTCACTGAAATGAAACATTATTTCATTGTATCATGTTTACGTTTTTGCATTACGATTTCATTCACTTCTCTCAGAAATCCACTAATCTTTCTTTTTGTTGTCATTGTTACCATTACAAAATGAAGCTCTTATTAACATTTTCAGAAGTGTCTGAAAATGAAATTGTTAATGAAATCGTAATTGTAATGGAGGTAAGTCTTGACCTCTTGCTATACTTAAGCTTATGGTTTTTTTCTAAGCCACATTTTATAGCTTTGATTTATGTGATCCAATAAAATAGAAGCATTCTAAAACTTCCTAATTACAAGCAAGTGTTAGAGTGATATGGACTGTCAATCTAATGGAATTAAAGAGTTATGAAACAAATAGGACATGTATCACATTTATATTAAAAAAAAAAAAAAGGCCAATCAAATGAATGCTAGTAAAATAAAGGAAATGTAATTGCAGAAGATCAGAAGCTTGCATTACAGTGCAATCCCACAAAACAGGAAGGAAAGCATAAAGGAAATGTTCTTTTTAACTCTGCTTTATAAGAATATTAGAGGTTATTAGAAAGAAGAATATATTGAAATCTAAAGAAGCATTAAGATCATAACAAAATAATTCTTTTATATTTAGAGTAATATTTTACATTTTACTTTATCAGAACACTTCATAAACATTAACTCAGACAAGTCCTTTAGCTGAAGATAAAGGGAAGCTCTTTAATAGGCATTAGACTGAAGCCTATCACTGAAATTTACAGATAGAGATGCTTGATATTAGATAAGCCAAAGCACTCGTCTAGCAAACAACCACTAAACAGAATTTATTAGAACAGAACTTCTGGCCTTCTTCTGTTCTAATATACTCAGATGAATTCTGGCAGCATGAATTATCTTGAAGTAACTCTTGGCAGAGCAGAGCCAACAATGTTTGCTTTTCACCAAATGGCTGTCCTACAAGTGGTGTTCATATGCATTTATTAAAGAATGAGATTGGGCTCACATTGCTTGCTTTCATTTGTGAGCAACTGCCCACTAATTTTTGTTAACTGTTTAGGAACTAATATCAAATGTCCTCTGAGGTATCAATACTGGTGTCAAATATTGTGGAAAGTGCCAAATTATATCAAAAGCTGATAAGGACCTACTTACATACAAAGGAGAGAAAAATAAGTGCAAGAAAATCAGACTACAAGCAAAATATTATACAGCTATTAAAATTAATATTTAAAGCTCTCTAGGGCAAATAAATAAAAAAGTTTAAACTAAAAGATTTAGGGATTGCCATAGCAGATTAATAGATGAATAGTAGATTTAAATCAGAATAAATTATTTCTCTCTGTCTCATTAGACTACTAGAATACGCTAAGCCATCATTAGTATTTTGAGGATGACTGTGCTCTTTCATTAACATCAATCTTAATATAGCTGGCTACTTTGGAGGACCATTCTTTCTCTTTGAAGCTATGATCATGACCATACCGAGAATCGCCAGCACCGTGCTGTCCTTCAGGACTTCCATGGAACCTGAGCACACAAAATAGATCGCTTGCAGGGCATCTCCCTGCCGGAGGAGGTATTCCCCAGGAGCACAGAAGGAGGTTTTGATATGCAGAGACAGAGACCTGAGGCAACCGCGGCTGGCACACTCAAAAAGAGAGAGCTGCAAAATCTCCTTATTCAAGTGCATGGTGATATCTGAACGCAGCTCATCTGGGAAATCTTTTAAAAGCTGCACCAAAAGAAAAAATAAAAATAAATAGAAAAAGAGAGAGAAAGAGAAATAGGAGTGAAAATATGTGCTAGGTTTTAATAAATCTTTACACTGATAAACACTGATAAATTCCTGGAAAAAAAAAAAAAGATTAAAAATATGCCTTTATGCAAAAAAAATAAAATAAAATAAAATAAATAAAATAAAATAAAATAAAATAAAATAAAATAAAATAAAATAAAATAAAATAATAAATAAAAATCTCAGTGGTCTGTGGAAGAACTCCCCAAATGCACAATTTAACCTTGTTTGAGTTCCCAGTTGTTAGACCAAAAGTATACTCTCTGGGTATATAATTTTGTATACGGTAGCATATACTATAAAAACAGCAAAAGTGAACTTGGTTTAGGTTTTCTTTAAAAAGTTTATATAAAATTCATGAATAAGCCTTTTGTATGGTAAAACCTGTGGAAGAGGAATAACTAAGAAAACAAAAACAAAAAAACCCCACCTCTATATAGTTCACATCTAAACTTTTAAATTGTTTATTATTATTATTATTATTATTTATTATTATTTTATTTTTTATGATGTTGCAATTAGACTCTGAAGAGGTGGGAAAGAAATACTGACAAAGATGCACATCCAGAACCTATGGAAACTAAAAGAAAGACCTATTTTTGGGTCTTCTTATTTTTATTTAGTTTTAATTCTAGGCAAATTCCTACTGTAGCTTGGCCAACACATAATAATATATCCCTGTATATTTTACAAAAGATCTGTTGGAAGATGGGAAAATTAAGAGAAACATCTTTCGGCTCAGAGATGTCTCCTGAGAATAATATACAGCTGACCAAATGTGTATATATACATATATACATGTATTTAACCACAAAAATTTCAGGTGGGGCTTTTAAAAAATGTTGAAGTGGTTTCAAGAGTCAGTCCCTTGAAGCAAAGTATACTGCTTGCTTATGGGCAGAGCTCTGGACAGGCACACTGCAAGCCTACAACCACGGTGCTCTTTGTAGTCTGAGGGGATCTCATGCCTGAGCAACGTAGTCAGCCAACGCTTGACCAATTGTGCTCAGACAAGATAGTTTGTGGAGGGGAATCAAAGCATAAAACACTGATGGTCTCTCCAGAGGCTGCTGCTGTTGTACAATAGTCAATGACTTTCAGTGGGATTAAGGTACAGAAGGTACAGAAACTGAATCTGATCCTTAATCAAATTTAATAAAGCTTGGATATCAGTGGTTTTTTTTTGTTGTTTTTTTTTTGTTTTTGTATCATTGGAGATCTTACTAGGTTCCTTCTGTTGCCAGGATGCTGTTGAATATCCTTTTTTTTTTTTTTTTTTGTTGTTGTTGTGCACACTGCAAGAAGAGTCTATCAGGAAAAAAATGTTCTCAACCCAAAATCTTTCTGCTTGCTTCCACTTTATGTGTAGAGGCCAATGAGTTTTATAATGACAGATGTAACAAGAGCTATGAAGGGAACAACGCATTCAAATAACACTCCAGCAGAGAAAAAATATTATTTCTCCCACAGTATAGTAATACATAACCTGGATAAGTCATTTAGAACAAGCGAGCAAAGACACAGCCAGAAATCTGCCCTTTGTTTTTTACTGTCATGTCATTCTCTGCAAATTAGTCAGTATTTAAAAATATAGGGAAATGAATAACTTAAGCATTCAGACAATATCTTTCAGGCCAAACCACTTGTTTACAGGAATGCAAAGCACAAAAGAAAATGAAGGAGGGAGGAAAGGACAGTGAAATCACCCTTCCTTAAAATCAAACAGGAAAAAAAAAACCACAGTAGATTTTTTTTGTGTGTGTGTTTGTTGAAAGGTAAAGAGCTCACTGGAGTTTTTCTGGTATCATGCTAACGGTTTCTGATGAGGGTCTCTTCAACAGTTCTAAATTATGAAGGACTCTGAATTTTTAATATATATGTTAATTATATTATATTTTAATATATATTATTAACATACTTAGAACAGATTCTTCAATAACATTTCCCTCCTGGGACAACACAACTTTATTTTTAGACATGTACTTTTTTATATGTAATTTCACAGAAAACACAGTATCACAGACAGAAAACGATCCCCTGCTCATTCCAAGTCAGCAGTCAAAACTATCAAACACACAACCCCCTCCCTCATTTGGTTACCTCGTTGGAATCAATTCCATTATTGACAGACCATGTAGTTTGGAAATATTCAAGCATCCTTTGCTTTAGCTGCTGTGGCAGGTGATGGACCCGTATAAAATCCTTAAGATCCTTGGTTCTTGTGTGATAAAGGGACCATCTGGAGTACATCCTCTGAATTATGGCAGTCACATTGCCAAACACCAAGGCATGCATCAGAGCTAGGGAGGACAGAAATTATGTGTAATGTGGAGTGACTTGTTGATCATTAAAATGTAACAGAAAATAAACACAATTTTCACAGAAAATCAGTTTCCTGATTAATAGATAAAATAAAGCTTGAGTATAAGACTCCATGAGAAATATACAAGTGTTCATACTATTATTCATTTCTGGTTATAGTCATGGGACAGGATAGAACAACATCTGTTGCTATCTAGTCAGAGTATAATACAAAATAATGCCCAAAACTATAAAGTTTATAGGCTAAAATACTATAAGGTTTATAGTCTAAGAAAAAAGGAAACAGATATACAAATGTAGGCAGGCTTATTCAGGAAATAATGAAAAACTATTAAACAGTACAAAGACTAGACTCAATAAACTAAATAAATTGTAATCTATTTCAGAGAAGTCATGCAAATAAATACAATAACAGAGCATATATGAATCTAACAGGGACTATGTGTAATGGAATGAGATTGTAAACAACATTTAAAGATATACCATATTCTGGGAAACAAGATGTTAAAAAAAAGGAGGGGAAAAAGCTTTGTAATGTATAAAGTAAAAATTCATGTAAAAGAAAAAAAAAAAGAAAGATACATTCAAACTGACAACCTGATTTCTTATGTTGCTTGAGAAAGTCAAATATGGTGTGAAATTTTTTATCAGAAAGTTCTGACATCCAGGAGTTTGCCTGCAATTAGAGACTGGCTTGGGAATAAAAATACCAGAATCAAAATTGAAGAAATGCCTGCAGATACAGTGCATCTGGGTTTGTCTGTGCAGAAATGTGTTTGCTGATTATCAGTGGACAAAATTACTGTAGATTGTCTGTCATGTGGTATTGATCTGAGGTATATAATATACACATTTACAAATTGTTTATTGAAAAAACTATTAAAGAGCTTGATTATTACTCTTAAGGGACATCTAGCTTTATAGTGCTTGAAAGGAAGCAGACAGACTCCTCAGAGTAGCAAAGGAATTGGTTTATAAACAAGACAAACAAGACATTGACCTCGTATGGCAATTTATAGAAGTCCAGGGTAAGCAGAGAGAAACAAGGGGAGCAGGAGAAGGAAAAGATATATTTTGATGGTTAATCATACTTTCTTATTGTAGAAACAGGCAGAAAATTCCTTGGTTTAGAGAGCAGAAAAATTTTACAGGCTGAGTCAAACAAAAAGGAGCTAGTAATATCTATGTCTTTATTGTGAAGGGAAGGCAGAAAAATGGAGAAAGCACTGAAGTGTCATGTAGTTTCACAACACAATGCATTTAGAGGTGATTCACTGATATGTTTAAGTCAATACAAGTCCATTAGTAAAAGAAGATAAATGAACAGTACAGAAAGAAAAGGTTCACATGTGAATATTAGAAAGAAAAAGTATGTATAATTGTAAGAACTGTAATTTTTAAGAAGAATCAGCTGGATCAACCAAACGTTGTTACTGATGGTGCAGTGCATTACTAAGACACTAATGAAGCTTAGGTAACAAAATACAGCAGACTGGTGTAAAGTTAGATACAGGGTATTATAGTAGAAATATTCACCTGGGGCTGAAACAATTCAGCCAGATGTAGCTAAACAGACTGAAGATGGTGTAGCACTGTGTTTTAAGAATGTGATATTCACTTTAAAAAGAGGGGGGAGGGATAAAGCAGTGTATGGATGTGGTGTATGGATGCATATGTAAAAATCACTTGTATTCTGGTCAGTCTCCCACAGGCTCCAGGGTTAGGAGGCGAACAGTGTAGAGATCTCTGTGATGTTTTTATGGGCACAAATATCATAAAGAATTGTTAATATAGGAGAATCTATCTTTGCATATGTACACTGGAAGACAACTGCTACTGATGATGACAAGCTATTCCTGTCTGTGATAGCCGTTAGATTTCTTTATTAAAGAATGTTAGACCCATCCTACTTTCTGTAAAATAACTATTAATCCATTCTCTAAAATGAAGTAAGACAAATTAAAAACTTCTAGGAAGCATATTTCATAAAGTGTCCTTAATTTGAATAGTTACTCTAAATTACATTTTTCTTGCTTAAGGAACAGAGGAACACCTCTGATCCCAGGATTAATATTCTGTGTATCCTAGGAATTCTAGTTAAGTTTTAATAAGTACATTTTGCCTCCAATTTTAAGAAGAAATATTACATAGCGTAGGATGTTTTATCCTCACAATAATGCTTATCTTAATTGCAATTTTAAATCTATGCACAATGAGAATTAATACCAAGAGGCAGTGATGCACATTAAAGATGAACATACAAAGTACTGCTAAACCAAATCATGTTACCCATTCCACCTGAAATTTCATAAACTAATGGCTGGTTTAAATACTGAAAAAAAAAAAAAAAAAACCATTTTTTTTTTCAAGACATCACTTTTCACTAGGAAATTTTAAAATTAAATATCAGCCAAAACTACACTTCAAAGCATGCTTTAAGAAATGAAAATATATTATATGTTAAAGTATACAGAGTAGTATTTTGTTCCTAATAGTTTTCAAAGCAGTCTGTGCTGCATGATGCCAGCTCCTTCAAGTTTTCCCCCTAGGCTGATTTACTCAAATAGGGTCTAAAATAGGTCTAAAATTTCTCAGGAAAACATCTGCAAACCAGCCTGCTCTGCTTCTTTACCTGGATACATCTTGTTTCCTGGGCCCTCCCTGGTGTAAAGTCCTTCTTCTGCTGCTTCACAGTATCTTTACCTTTCACTTTTCAGTTCCCTCTTACTACATTCAGTCAGCAAGTTCCTCACAATTTATTCAGTGCACAAACACAGATGTACCACTCAGTAATATAAGGAATGAAAAAGAAATTTCTATAGCTGGATTAAATAAAAGTGTAGGATACTTTTATAGTCTATTAAGTTTCCAAAAGGTCTACTATATCAAAATGAATTAAATATTCATCATTGTGTTACCCAGAATATTGCTGGTTTCTTGATATAAATGAATACTTCTTCATCCATTCCAACACATTTTATATAGTGAAAGCCCCAATGCAGAGACCACATTGTATTTTAAAGCTGCATAATGTTATGCCAGCATTAAATTAATGAGTTCCCTATTTTTTCTGACACTGTCAAAATTAAAATGGTACTATTGTTGGATTCATTACATCACTGATGCTCATTTTGAGGACAGGGAAAAATGGCAATAATTCATTGAGCATTTTTAATACTACTGGATGCTACAGATATATAGTTTACAGGGTATTCATTATGTTCCTTAGTTTCTGAGTGTCAAGTTACCAATTTATTTTTGGCCAGTAAAATTTATGTTGTAAAACTGACAACCAGTGCCTTGCAGACACACCTTGTAGAAATGCTGGGTGGTAGAAATACCTACTAGTATTTCTAGAACGATTAGGTAACCAGAGAAAATATGAGGGGGCCTTTTGTTCTTCACAAACATTGTGATATCTTTGAGATTTGTGATGTACACACTATGAAACATAACAGCTATTTTTAATTAATTAATTAATTAATTAATTTTGGAAGAAGAATGTAAAGAGGTACCTGCAGGTACCTTCTCTGCACTGTCTTGGGTTTACCAAGATCTGCAGGTGCCACTATCTCACTGGTGTTCCCAGGTACCTCAGCAGGAAAGTGAACCCAACAATAAGACTAGGTAATTAGCATCAGTTACAAATACGGTGAAGAGCTGTAGGCATGACAAAAACACTGCGATTTTGAAGCAAATCTGAAGCAGCGATGTGGTAAAATCTACTTAGTGATAAATAAACTTCTTTTTCCTTATGGAAACGCTCACCTATGGCTCACACAATGTTTTACCTGGCTCTGTCCTGTCTCCACTGCCTTTGTTCTGGGCTGGGTCCTTCAGACACGGATATACACGCAGCCAGATACACTTTTAGGCTGACATCCTTTCTTTGCCATTTTTCCCAGGGCTGCTGCAGGGACTGAACTGGAGCTGAACTTATTATTTAACTGACTGGAACTGTGCCTGGCATGTAACCAAAATGCAGATATTCCCAGGACACATGGCTGGCCCACACTCACTCACAATAGGAAGAGCTTGCATTTTACTGGGTAATGACTTTTGTTACCATAAATTATCAAAAGCTGGGAGATATGCCTGCTTCAGGTAAGTTATCCAGTTTTAATCTCCACAAAATATTTCCTTCTTTTTGTCAGTTTAAATTAGAGTTTCTGTTTGTTTGATTTTGAATCAAAACCTAGCAAAATTTCAGGTCATATTTTACTCCCCTCTACTCTGCCCAAACATTTTACATGATGCTTAGCATAAATACCTACCTCCTATCAGCATTGTGCAAATGGAGAAGATCTTTTCAGCATCAGTATTGGCTGAAACATTTCCAAACCCAACACTTGTGAGGCTGCTGAGGGTGAAATATAGGGCAGCTATATAGGCACTTCTGATTGATGGGCCTCCCAGGGTATTATTGTCATAGTAAGGAGACTCTATACGTTTTCCTAGCTCATGAAGCCAACCTGAAAAACAAATCATAAAAAAATGACTGTTAAGGAATACTGACATCACGAATACTACGCACTCTGTAGAACAATATGTCATTTTAAAATACTTATTTAGAAGACACTGCATTCTTCACACTATTTCAAGAATAAAAACGTAAAAAGAACAGAAACTGTAAGAACTTATACAGCATATAAAGGACTGTTTCTCTAGAGTATTGCTTTTTATGTATGAGTATTTATGATAAGAACTGGATTTCTGTGTTGGAATTGAATGGTTTTGAATTGCATATTACAAGTCTAATTAGCTAATTCACAAAACCCACTAAGGCACAGAAAAGACAAAAAAAATCATCTCCTAATAACACTGCAACAAAAAATTTAACATTGATTTACTTTTTTTCCCATTAATTAATGCTTGGAAAGCTTTCTGAGATTATAAAACTAAATTGTTATAATAATAATCACATATTTAGAGCTTTTTATGTTTCTCTTTACAGTAGAAAAGATTCAGACAATAGAACACAACTTACAAACCAGAATTAATTTTCCGAAGACGCTTCAGTAAGTATTTTCTAAATTAATAATTTAATCTTTCTTTTCCTTTCTTTTCATTTTGCTAAATGAATGTATGTGTGCTAGATAAAGTAGTATTAGATGCTGCCTCACAGACATTTCAAAAAAAAATATAAAAATAAAAACACAAATGGGAAAAAGTGTATGGTTCTTCTTTTGGAAAAGGAAAACAACCAACCTGAATGAGCTATGAGCTGCATAAATGTAATGATTGATACAAGTAAGTTACAAAAAAAAAATCAATTTATGAGCCCACTACTGTGTGTTAAGCAGTTTGCTTGGGAGAGTGGGAATCCTTCCTGGATATTCAGCTATAACCATCATAACAAAATATTCCTGGCACACAGTTTGCTTTTAGAAAAAGTGGTAGGAGTTCCCCCTGTCCTAAACTGAGAGCTTCAATAATTATGTCAAGTCATGTATGTACTGAAAGACTGAACCACTTTCTGAAGCTTAACATCTCTCCCAATTCACTCAGCATATATTTCTTTATTTTGGATAAAGAATGAACCCAAGTATGAACCAGGGGAGCTCCTCTTGTACAGAATATTTGCAAAAGTAGGTGGTAGATTTTAAGAACCTGACTCAGTGCTTCCAAATAAGTTGGGGAAAAAAGGTTTGTAAGTATTTTGCTTGGATGGTCATACTCAAAGACTTACAGTGAACAGCTCAATGCCTAGGTGGAGATAATGACGAGTGGTGTTCCTCAAGGGTCAGTATTGGGACTGGCACAATTTAATATCTTTGTTGGTGACATGGACAATGAAATTGAGTGCACCCTTAGCAAGTCTGCTGATGACATCAAGGTGTGTGGTGCAGTTGACATGCTGGAGGGAAGAGGTGCCATCCAGAGGGACCTTGACAGGCTTGAGAGGTGGACTTATGCAAACCTCATGAGGTTAAACAAGGTCAACTGCAAGCTCCTGCATCTGGGCTAGGGCAATCCTAAGCACAAATACAGGCTGGGCAGGGAAGGGATGGAAAGCAGACCTGACGAATAAGGACCTGTGGGTGCTGGTTGACAGCTCGACTTGAGCTGACAATGTACATTTGCAGCCCAGAAAGCCAACTCTATCTTTGGCTGCATCAAAAGCAGCGTGGCCAACAGGGCGAGGGAGATGATTCTCCCACTCTGCTCTGCTCTTGTGAGACAACAACTGGAGTGCTGTGTTCAGCTCTGGGGCCCCCAGCAAAAGAAGGACATGGAAGTTTTAAAACTAGTCCAGAGGAAGGCCACAAAGATGATCAAGGGGCTGGAGCACCTGTCCTATGAAGACAGGCTGAAGGAGTTGGGGTTGTTCAGCCTGGAGAAGAGAAGGCTCTGGGGAGACCTTGTAGCAGCCTTCCAATACCTAAAAGGGGCCTACAGGAAAGCCGGGGAGGGACTCTTTGTCAGGGAGTGTAGTGATGGGACTAGGGTTAAAGGCTTTAAACTAAAAGAAGGTAGGTTTAGATTTGATATAAGGAGGAAATTCTTCACTGTGAGGATGGTGAGGCACTGGAACAGGTTTCCCAGAGAAGATGCAGATGCCCCATCCCTGGAAGTGCTCAAGGTCAGCTTGGATGGGGCTTTGAGCAACCTGATTTGGCAGGAGGTGTCCCCGCCCATGGCAGGGAGGTTGGAACTAGGTGATCTTTAAAGTCCCTTCCAACCCAAACCATTCTATGATTCTATTTACCTCCTAAAGCAGACTTGTTGAGTCACTACTGCTACCACACAGGGCCATCCTCAACACTACACTCTCTTGCATACTAGCCTACAGAGAAAGCTAAACCAGAAGGGCTGGGTAATAACGGCATAAGATCAAGTCATGGCTGGTAGAGAGCATTGATTACAACCAGCTATTTTATATTTGTGGCTCCCAATTAACTAAAATGAAAGAAAAGCAAAAAACATAACTGAACTCATGCTGGCAACCCAGCTACGAGGTACGTTGTGAGGTAAGTAGTGTCAGTGTGTACCAGCAGCAATCACACAGTGCAGGCACAAGATAAGGCAGTTGAATTTCATTGAGAGTTGTAGCAAATAATTAGGGGTGTCTATGCATCAATATCTGCTGAACTTTAATTGGCAACAACTTAAGCTGCTGCATACAAATAATCAATACTGTAAGTACAACACCACAGAAACTTGAAGCAATTAAGCTGTCCCACATTTATTGTGGTTATATTATTAGGGCTGCACTGACACCTTAGTCTTCTGCTGGTTTGGGTCCTCTTGCTGCTCCCTTACAGTAGTGTAATCTCAGAAAAACATAATTTCTCCAACAATGATATGGGCCTTTACACAGCTGATTTCATTCCTTTGCCTGTATTAGAGAATGTAATCCCATACATTAAAGAGTAGAAAACTAGCAAAATCCCTAACGGAGTTAATAAAAGTCTATCTAAACATAATATACAGAAGCACAATTGTAGAGTTCAACTTCAGCTTTTGAAAATATTCTAAAGTATATCAAGAACTGCAAAATTGACACAAATTAAATATGTTATTTTAAGTAACTGTAACTGATGTGTAGATACTGAAATAATGTCCCTTAGGAAAAAATCTCTTTCCTGGGAATGTTCTAAAAGCCACTGATTCTTGGCCTTTTCATTCCCATTCTTCTGCCCTTTGTTATCTGAATGAATTTCACATTCATTGTTATAAAGGGTCATATCACAACTTATTTCAAGTAACTTTGTACAAAACAGTACCGGTCTCACTTTTAGGCAACTACATTCCCATTGTTATTCAGCAAAGGCAAATAAGCCTGTTTTTTAATTGACAGATACACTTAAACTGGCTTCTCCTTTACAACACACTTTATGAAGAAGAAAAAAAAAGAAAAAAGAAAAAAAGAAAACCCTAATGAAACACCATCACAAAAGATCCATTATTAGTAGCTGAGATATGGTGCCAAAATATGTGCTTAAAGTGTATCAAACAGTAGAAATCTCTATATGAGTTCTATAATAATTGTACTACTGAAATACCAAATACAATATTAACATGTTACAGTTGCAAACAAACACTTCTAGCCAAGGAAGTCTCTCTGCATCGTTACTCAAGAATAGTTCACCACTCTGTGCCTAGTTCTGTGATGTAATTTAGGATCAGACGAATAAGCTTAATCGGTAAGATGAATGACTTATCATTAAGCTACAACAGTAACAATTAGCAAATGTTAGCAATTGTTAACAATTTCTACAAATGGTTTGCTATGTAAGGAGAAGTTATTTGGTAACTTTCATTAAAGATGGATCATGAGATTTGGAAGAGAAATGTAAATCTGAAAGTGAAAACCAGATAAATATATTGCTCTGATTTGTAGATAAGGACATGATAAACAGCTTCTCATTTCCGTCTGTTAAAGATGATTCTCATCAGGACCTTCTGAAGAAATGATATAGAATGAAGTTTCAGCCAAAGTATATATAATGCTCCAATATCTTCCAGATCAGTTATACTTCTGAGATTTTTTGTTGATAGCAATATATTTTTTCCTGGTGGAGGTAAAGACAAGAAACTGTTGTCTGTAAATATTTTCATTACCCTATAGTCATGAGAACAGAAACAATGCCTTTTGCTTTTTGATTCCTGTAGGTAACAGCTCTCAGCAGATTCTCTGGCAAACTTGGGTAATTAATTTCTGCCCTCAGGGAAGAAGAGAAAAAATAAATATACCTCATAGTCAAAGAGGGAGCATCCTAGAATTTAGCATTATGAAACTTGTCTGGTTCTGAATTAACATTACCTAGATATAGATCTATGACTTTGAAAACATGTTAAAACATCAATTAACGTAATTAAGAGGAAGGCTTTTCAAAGGGAAAAAGAACACTTGTGTAATCAACTCCCTTTAGAAAAGTCAGTAGCAATTGGGTATCCAGCTCCACTAGGCTACTTTAAAACTTGCTGGAAGAATCCATAGCGAGTCTCATTTATCTATATCTGGGAAGATATAAATAAATGTACCAGAAGAAATAAACATGAATTTATGCATTTGTAGATGATGTACTTTACAACTAGCTGTAAAGCACATTATCTCACTTACAAGGCATTCAGAAACTCAGTCTTCCCTCAGTTTGGTGCTTGTACTTTATAGAGCAGGTAAGTCACTCCATAATTTATAGGTTCATGCTATACTATTACTTAGATTTTCCTTTTATGACAGACACTTAGTATACCAAAATGTTAACTATGTTAAGTGGTATTTAATTTAAGCAACTTAGAAAATAGTTGCATTATCTAACTAATTAACTACCAATACCATTTATTCTATAAAACAGACACACTTTTTTTTTTTTTTTTCCCTAGTTAGAAAGTAAACCAAAACTCTCTGGTTTATTCTGGACTACTGTGTCAGGAAATGCAAAAAGGTATTTTTGAAGACTGCGTCTTAGAGCATCCCCAAACACCTGAAAGCAGGAATGCTTCCCCCAAGATCCCAGGGGTCATGATGCTGGAACAAGAGTGGGACAAACCTTCTCTCAGCTGCAGCTCCATATCTAATTCAGGGGGCCTCTTGTATTCCTAGGGAACAAAGGTAGGAAGGCCTATCTGCCCCTTCACCATTACCTTTTTGTCTTTAAAGAGTATTTGAACTTCATTTATGGCCAGAACATACTTGGCTCTTTCATGCAAGAAAATAAACATGTTATGCTGGTATTAGGGAAAGGGAATATGTAACGAATGAGTATAGGGTAAACCTAAAGGATACTGTCCGGTCTGGGTTATCTTTAAGGGCTATGTTTCAGTTTCAAGAACACTTTTCCAATTCATCTAAAAAACTTTGGGGCTCTAAATGAAAACACAAAAAAATGACAGTGGCTTTATTAGATGGTACTTATACTTTATACTTCTACAAAATCGCACCTGACAGACTTGGCTATAGAACAGACTTACAACTTCTAGAAAAATCACAGGTTTATCATATTCTAAGTGCTCATTGTTTAATTCAAACAGTAGAATGGATCGAAGGATAAGAAAAATGGACTATGTTGAGTGTGTCTCGAGTGTATCTTGAAACTGGTGGTTCATGTGATTTTATTAACACACAAACTAACAGCAGTCACAATCCCAGAACTGTACCTTATGAAATAACAAGCAATAAAAAAATAAAAAAAAATCTAGAAATATTGGAGAACAAAACATAGAAAATATAAACAAGCTCCCAAATAGTACAAAATAAGGAAAAAAAATGCTCTGAAATGGAGCACATACGGCCATTTGATGTAAATAGATTATAACTTTTAACACAGAAGTTTGTGTATGCTATGCCTGCTAAGCTAAGTTGAAGCAAACAGTTTGAGGTTATCCCTGGAGGTCTTTAAAAGACGTTTAGATGTAGATCTTAGTGATATGGTTTAGTGGAGGACTTGTTAGTGTTAGGTCAGAGGTTGGACTAGGTGATCTTGGAGGTCTCTTCCAACTTAGATGATTCTGTGATTCTGTGATATATTACCCCCCCAGAAAATAAATCTTAGGGCAAAACAATTGCTAAAATATAAGTAATCCAACTCCCTCTTTTAGGTAAAATTTTTTATGATATCAATCTCTAAGACAAGTTTTATGTATTCTGTACCAAATTTTACTTCTTCCAGTGTGCATGACTCTGCTTTATTAAATAATCATTGCCTCTGCTCCTATGGTGATTACTTATTTAAAGTATTGTTCTAAATATCCTTAAAGTCCTTTTTATCCCTGTCTAGCCAAAATATTTTTGACAAGTGCATTTTTTTTTCTGCTATGTCATTTGCATTTTTTTCTAGACAATTAATACATTAAACAGCACCATTCCAACTACTTAATCCCAGAAAACATCACTGTTATCCTTTCATTGTCATAAAATGTATGATTTCTTTACAGGCTTGATCCATCATGGAATTTTGCTTGTTATGTTAGAAGAGGCACACAGATACCAAAGTAGATGGTTTTAGTATTAAAGACCCCCAGTGATGACAGGAGCAATCATACTTCCAACCCCACTTTTCTTAACATTTCAAATAGAAAACCCTACAACCTTGAAAGTGTCATGCAGCTGCAGGTTCTAGGATTGTGTAAACACAGCTGCATCATATATGCCCAGATAGCACAGTTGTACAATAGTAAAAAATAGGGCATGTGTTCTTGCTCTTTTCAAAATAAAGATATTAAATAAATATCGTATGTATAAAACAAAACCTGAGGTGCACCTATATGACATGTCAACAACCTTAGGCTGCAGAGATGGAGCTAGTAGATTAATTTACCCCGCTTGGTCTTTATTTTGCTAACACACTTTCCTAAAAAAATTATAAAGTGAGAAAGAAAACAAATTTTATAAATCATAGAATAGAATCATTAAGGTTGGAAAAGACCTCCGAGATCATCTGGTCCAAGCATCCCCCTACCACCAATATCACCCACTAAACCATGTCCCTAAGAACCACGTCCAAACTTTTCTTAAACACCCTCACGGATGGTGACTCCACCACTTCCCTGGGCAACCTGTTCCAATGCCTGACTACTCCTTCTGAAAAGAAATTTCTCCTAATTTCCAACCTGAACCTCCCTTGGCACAACTTGAGGCCATTCTCTCTAGTCCTATTGCTAGTTATCTGCGAGAAGAAGCTGACCCCCAGCTCCTCACTCCTTCCTTTCAGGTAGCTGTATAGAGCAATAAGGTCTCCCCTGAGCCTCCTGTTCCCAGACTAAACAACCCCAGTTCATCTGCTCCTCATAAGAATTCACCAGCTTCATAGTTCTCTGGATGTGCTCCAGGACTTCTATGTCTTTTTTGAAGTGAGGGGCCCAAAACTGAACACACTACTCAAGGTGTGGCCCCACCAGAGCAGAATACAGGGGGACGATCACCTCCCTGGTCCTGCTGGTTACACTACTTCTGATACAATTCAGAATGCTGTTGGTCTTTTTGGCCACCTGGGCACACTTGCTTTTCATGAACCCATACTGACTGGGCCTGATCACCCGGTTGTCCCACATATGCTCTATGATTCCATTCAGGATGACCTGTTCCATTACCTTTCCTGGCACCAAGGTCAGGCTGACAGGCCTGTAGTTCTCTGGGTCCTCCTTACAACCCTTCTTATAGATGGGTGTTACATTAGCAAGTCTCTAGTCATCCAGGACCTCTCCAGATGACCATGACTGCTGATAGATGATGGAAAGCAGCCCAGCAATCACATCCGCCAACTCCCTCAGCACCCTTGGGTGGATCCCATCTGGCCCCATGGACTTGTGACAGTCCAGGTGGAGCAGCAGTTCTCTAACTGTTTCCACCTGAACTGTGGGTGGTTTCTTCTGCTCTCCATTCCAGACTTCCAGGTTGGGAGGCTGAGTACCCTGAGGATAAGTGGTCTGACTAGTAAAGATGGATGTAAAGAAAGCATTAAGAACCTTAGCCTTTTCCATATCCTCAGTAGTCATGTCCCCCCTGCATCCAGTAAAGGATGGAGATTCTCCTTGGCCCTCCTCTTACCGTTAATATATTTATAAAAACATTTTTTTGTTGTCCTTAACTATAGTGGCCAGGTTGAGCTTGTAAAAGACATTAATTTTCTCAAGCACCAAGAGTCTGATTAATATGATTAAAGTAATTATTAAAGTAATGCCCAAAGGAGCTTAATCAAAATGTTTTTATTTTATGTTACGTTAATTTGTTATTTATTTTATTTTATTTTATTTTATTTTATTTTATTTTATTTTATTTTATTTTATTTTCAGTGTAAAATATGAGTCTTAACGGAGTATATTCCTTATTACAATGGATTGAATTATAATATTTTTTCTTTAACTAGAAAGAGTTAGAGAAAGTACTAGAGGAACATCGGCTACAATCAGAGCTACGTAGTCAAATTTTGTGTAGGGAAATTCTTTACATGAAATAGAAATGAAACAGATTTACCTTGGACTGTATGAAATAGTTTTACCTCAACTGCCTGTGGCTGGATTATTTGCAGCAGGGGCATGCAAGGCCACTCAGGGCATACTATCCTCTGCAACCTTGGGACTGGTGTCCCGGTATGATCTGTGCTGCTGGGGAAGTGACGTGATGCCTACAGCAGGTATGGAGATGAGTGCTTCATATCAATGCATTGCAAAGGCATCTACTCTCCACAGTCTGTAGTATCAACTTTCCTTCATTAACAAGATAATTTTAAATCTAATTTATGTCTGTTTAAGAATTTCCCCCAATTTTGCTATGTCTGTGTCATAATCGTTTGTACTGATCTGGTGCATACATTGCACCAGCTTGTTCAGGTAGCGAAGAGTTAACTATGTTAACCTTGTACAAGGCAGATTATAATTAACCTCTGGGCTCAGTGTACTAAGTGTCAACAGAAGTAAGACACATGGATATTTCCACGATGGAAACTACCGATCATTTTCCGTGGATATATATAAAAGTTTATACAATTTTGCTTGATGTGTACCACATTACAGATAACAAAAAACACCAAAAAATCCCTTTAATGTGTAATCGAAGTGGGAAAAAGTTCCCTTTTTCTATCAAGTATGCTACATCTCTTTCTATTAAGTAGATAAAATCCATAGAGGGGAGAGAGGTAAATTTTATAAGAAGATTTCATGTTTCTGATCTGAGATGTTCAGCTCTTTAAAGCATAGTGCATAAATCAAAACATAGTGTGCATTCATGTAAATCTTACATATTTATGTCTCCATGTGAAATTATTAACAGCATATTTTGGGGATCTTGTTAATGATGGGAATGAAAATAAAAGTAACATTTCAAAATGAAAAGAAAAATGGAGTTGAGTTTCAAAACCACGCCATTCTCAGAATGGAAACTTGATGAGATATCTCCTCTCCAAAATAATACGTGGGGATTTACAAGAAGCAAATTTTAGGGTCGTTGTCATACTAGAAATTAAGTGGACGCTTGGAACAGATAGATGCAATAAAAATGTTGTTTGACTCCCATTGGAGATAGAATTCTGGATAGAATCTTTATTACATCTTTCCCAAATTAATAGATGATGTAAGAGATGGGCACGAGCCAAAATCCAAGACAAAATATGTTCCTAATAATGCTGATATCTGGGACATATCTTTGCATCTATCTCATTTCTTTATCAAAAACATCTTATAAATGTTTATAAATACATGAAGTGTGGGAGACAAAGGGATACAGCCAACCTCTTTTCAGTGGTTTTTGGGGACAGGACCAGGGGAAATGGCCACAGTTGGAGCACAGGAAGTTCCGCTCCAACATGCGGAAGAACTTCTTCACAGTGAGGGTGACTGAGCACTGGAACAGGCTGCCCAGGGAGGTTGTGGAGTCTCCTTCTCTGGAGATATTCAAGACCCGTCTGGAGGCCTACCTGTGCAATTTGCTCTAGGGAACCAGTTTTGGCAGGGGGATTGGACCCAATGATCTCTTGAGGTCCCTTCCAACCCTTACAATTCTGTTATTTATTATGGACCAAATAATAATAATAATAAAAAAAACAAACAAACACTGGATTTGCAGATATGTCAGATGAAGTTATAATACTCTGCTAGGCTTTGGGAATTTTACCATTGATTTTATCATCTATGCCATCACCAAGAGAAAGTTTGAACTTCGACACTGAGCAGTCAGAAAAGAAAAATGAAGATGAAAATAGAGGGCCCATGTATTCTCTATTGTTTCATAAAGCTTGCAGACTCAAGATACATTAATTTCTTCAGTTGAAAGCATCTGGTCCCTTTTGAAATGCCTGCCTCAAATTTACCCTTAGCAGATATATTGACTGGTGTTTTTCTTCGACTCTGGTCTAGAGAAAACCATCTCTTTCCCTAGAACCTTATGAAAAGTTTTTAAACAATCAGGAAACATGCAATGAGACAGATGTTTTAGGCTTTTGAAACCCAAGCAGCTTTCCAAACTAAATGTGTACTCCCTCTGGTAGCAGCATTTTTAGATACAAGCTTAACCTTTGTCAGGTCTACTGAAAATGAATTTAATTTGAAAAGTGACATCCTATGGAATTCTTTTGTAAGGCTGACTAATACTCTTTGTAAATAAATTGGCTGTTGTATTTCTAATTGAATATATGCTTAGAAGCTATCGTACAAATAATTACATTTTGTAGAGCTTTAACTCATGTAACTAGACAAAGTCATAACAAGATATTGACCGTTGTACTCACTGAAAATGAAGCTTTCATGGTACAATAAATATTCGATGAACTCAGTAGTTTAAGGATGAAGAGGTGCTCAATCAGGGGATTAAAAAAAAAACAAAAACACAAAAAAACAACAAACCTAAGATCTAATTGTAATATCGCTAATAACAACAAAAACACAGCTGAGCCCATAGAAGTGCCAAAAAAAATGACAATTAAGTTTTAATTATTTGACAAAACTCAACTCTAAATTGACTGTGAGAAGGCTGCAGATATCATTGCTTATAGTAAGAAAGTAAAATTTATATATTCTTGTGATAAAATTGATGTGCCTTTGGGAATACTGGCAAAATTCCTCCGTGGGAAGCATTTCATCCATTTCATCTCTAGTCATCAGCAAGGTTGGGTCCATTAAATAATTAATATTTTCATTTAAGAAAGCCACAGGTGCAAGGAGAGAGACTTTTTATCCAAGAGGAGCCTTTAATTCAACCAAATGAAAGTACTACAACATGTTCATGGATTATACTACTATTTCCAAAGTTTCTCTGGTTGATCACTCCAGGACACATTCATAGCTTGTAATTGATAAAGAAATAGGCCTGATTTACAATGCTTGTAATACTAGCATTTTGTAAAAAACATTGTTGGAAAGACACCTTTTAAAAAATACTTGTTTAGTCAAGCAAGAACAGGCTGAAGTTCTGTAGCTTTTCCACCTAATGCAAAATGCTATGTAAACACTGCACAAAGCACAGTGTACCTGAATTACCAACAGCTGCACACATTTCAAGCCCCAGATTCTTTACAAAACTTCATCATGTGCTTGCATTAAACATTAACGTTACTAGATGATGAAATCCTAACTTATTTTGACTGCAAAATAAAGTTTTGCTCTTTTTCTGCACTTTTGTTTTTCTAGACAATCTCCTGAGGACCAGTCTAGACACAGTACCACAGTCAGAGCCTCAGATATTTCTTAAGGTGCAAAATATAGATAGTTCACGTGAATTAGCTACTTTCATTTTTCCTTCAACGTGTGGATAAAAACTCTCTTTCCAAAGAAGTTATTTCATGTCTACAGCTATAGTGCATTCTGGTGAAAGATGACAGAAGAGATGGGACTGGGATGGGTGGAGACAAGTCTTTTTGAGTGGAGCTCCAAGACAGTCTCCAAACAGTTAGTTGGTGCTCTGCATAACCCTAAAGGTTAATATTGGACTTTTCCTCCAGGACCATTGTCATGTGGAATGGGAACTGGATTTATGAGCTTGCCCTGTTTGGTGGGCTGTCCCTGAGGCTGACTGGGCAGGCTTTGGATGGCTTGTCCGTATAACCTCAAGCTGTGTTACTACTTTGCTGCCACATAAGGCTGCAGAATGTGTCTCTGGGGCACTCAACTGATATTCTGTAGATGAATAAACAATCCAGAGAATTAGACAGATCTTTTGTTCATGATGCTGAGGAACCCTCCAATACACTTTTGCTACAGTCTCCTAGTATAACACAAATATAAATATTTCCTTTACAGTAGAGATGTGTTTATTCCAAGACCTGACTCTATTACACATAAGGTTCTGTTTTGAGATCTAACTAAGCAGATTTGCAAAGAACACATTTCCCTTGATATTTCATATTTCTCTAAACATTTTTGCTTACTGTTGCATAGAATCTCCAGTGTAAAAGATAAGTGCACCTGCATTCCTGTAGAACTAGGACATAAGTTGCTCAGTCTCATTTATCAAGTAGATAAATGTAGAAAAGAAACACACTGGATACTCTTCTCTGTGGTAAGCATGCACAGATCTTCTCTACAGTAATTCGTCAGATGGCTAAATTTAGATACATGGGAGATTTATATCCTTCTTGCTTTTGCAAGCCAGCATTTTTTTCCTCTTCCACACTTCATTGAAAAGATCAAGTGGGGATGTCTGCAATATCCACTTTTGTGACAGTCAATTATATTTTAATGAAACTTTTTTTTTTTTTTTAATCAGCAAAGTGCATGGAAATAGCTCTGATGGCATTGATTTATTTGCAGTGAAGACAAATGACTTTATTCTTAATTATGCTTGTTAACCAAGAAAAAAGTTTGTTATAAACTAAAATAAATTAACAACATAAGAAAATTAACTCTTTTTTTGTTGTCTCCTATAATGTTCACTTAATTTTTAGGTTATAGGTAAAACATGCAAGGCTAAACATATAGGTAATTTAAGAAATAAAATTACAACTCTGTCATTGGAAATATATAAATAATTTGTAAATCATCTACTTCTCAAAGAGTCTCAGCATTTAACATTGCTGTTCCTTAGGCAAAGTGGATGCTACTGTCATTTTCCAGGCTATCAAACACTTTGCAGCTAAGTGTGGAATTAGAAATGTTAGTGCTTTTAGTTCACTCAGTGAAAAGAGCATGTTTATATATGCCCTCTTTGCTTTCCTCTGCTCCATCAGTCTGTACCCATCTGTTAGAGCTTTTCTTATCTCATATTTAGAATTTAATACCCTTCTGAGCAAGAGCAGCCTTTCTATTCTGTGTTAATTGAGCAATGGAGACGAGAGGGTCCTGACCCATAACTAGGATCCCAGATGCTGTTCCAATAAAATTAACGGTTCTGACACTTTTTTATGCTGTCAGCTGAAGTGTTAGGAACCTGCTTTGCAGTTTTATATGTTCAGAGTCCAATTTTTGAAGAAAAAGGTTAGAGATACTACAGATGATATGTTCCTTTTTCTTTTAAGAAATTATTACCCTCCTCCTTAAGGCAATATGAATCACACTAAAATGAAACATTTGTTATCAAAATATGAAAAAAATACCCCCAAAACAAACAAACAAACAAACAAAAACCTTAAAGAGCATCAGTTTTAAAGCTGCCAGCAAAATTGTGGATCTACATGTATGCAGTGTGGCATAGTCTAATTATGTAATTCTTATCATAGTTGGTAAATTAATTTCACCTCTGCCCTGATGTTCTCATCTGCTCAGTTCTCACCACCAAAGAAACTCAAGCTAGAGTCTTTCAGCACTTCATTTATATGGCAATTTTTTGTTCCTAACAGTGAGTTTAATATACTCACTCCTGAAACAGAATCTGTAAATAGACTCTCCTGGAGGCAATGACAGAGGTAATCTATACCTTAAAATCTCTGTAAAACAAAGAGATACTTATTTGCAACAAGAAGATCATATATTTTATAAAAAACAGTGAAGTGTGCTACACTCTCTTTCTCATACTGCCTGTTAGCCAGTGGTCTGCAAGAGTAGGACTGTTTACTTCTAGACTCCTCAGTAAGAGTTATCTCTGCTTCTCAAAGCTAACTAATACAATTGTCAACCCTGCCTCACTCCTGCCACTTCCCTCACTCCAGCAATCAAGTCAATTTTCAGCAACTTCTATCCATTCAAATGCAGCCTCCCAACTTTACAAAACAGGGGCAGATTCCTCAGCACATAAATATTTCCTTGAGTAGGTCTAATTACAAATGAAAGGATTAATTCAGAGTTGCAACATCATCATGCTAGTTTTCATATGGCTACCCAGCATAATCACACGGGACGATATGAGAGTAAGAGGTCAATTCAGGTCATTATAGACTGTTACAGTGTACATGACCTCCATTTCTCCTTGTCTTCTACACTAATAGCATCCATGCTAGTTAGGTAACAGCTAAGTATGCTAACACTCACCACAATCCTATCCTTGCTTGCTTCATAGATTCCACAATATAATCTAAATCTTTTCTTCTGCATTCTTACCTAAGGAGCCATTCCATTGCTTTCTTTGAAACAATGCTGCCCTAACCAGGCAGTCATATGATAAACACTACATTAAATTAACGCACAGTAATGTTTCTATTGTTTTACATATCAACTAGTGTTACACAGAAATCCTTCATTTACTCTTGCCTTCTCTTAATCCTCTAATCCTTGAATAAGGATCCTTGATAACCTAAGTAACATTTTTTTCAATATGATTTTTTCTACGTATCATTTGAATGAAGCAAGTTGAGATCCAAATACAGTGAGCTTTTGTGAGGGAGAATCTACAACAGGGGGTATCTCACTTCAGTGGTATATCTTAACATCATAGCAAAACAAGAAAGCTAGTGTGTCAATAGGAAAGCACTCCATGCGTTTAAAGTGACAGCAGTTCTGAGAATAAAACATCCATATCTACAGACCTAAGAAGTCATTTTGAAGGGTGTGATATAATCCTACGCTTTGGCATTTTTATCCATAGTTATCGTAGATTTGACAATGAAAAATGATTTAATATAATTAGGTATAATTATTTTACAGAATCTGGCTTGTGTAAAATTTTATAGAATATAGAATACCATGACCTCACAATCTTTTTTTTTTTTTTTTTTTTTTTCCTGAAAGTAGTTACTAGTTCACCTTAAACTTTGTCAACCAAAGGTACAAAAGAAGCATGAATATTTCCAAGGTCAGTGAAAATGGAAGAGAGTCTGGAAAGAAAAGAGTCTTGAATAATTTCTTCATTTTTTATATGGAAATTATTTTCTATTCTGGTAACAGGAAAACCCTTCTTTCATCAAACTGTTGCTCTGCTGAAGGAAGGATAGATAAATAGAAAGTAGGAATATACATAAATGACTTTTCTAGATTAAAAATGTAATGAATGTTTGCACTGTAGAAGGAAAAAATATAGCAGGCATTATGGGATCACTATGGAATAAAATATGACATTCTAAAACCCTAGGGTCTCTACCTAAAAGATGTGGCTGAAAGAGGCAGTCCACTCAAATAAAATGCAGCTGCTGAAAATGTTTCAAAAGATAATTGTGAAGACTTCCCGTTTTTAAATTGGATTGAGACATACTAATTTTAACAACTTGACCATGGTCTTTGAAACCAGAGGTAGTAACTTCTGAGAAATTTTAACAAAACATCCTACTCCAGCAATGAGTAATATACACTAATGTTTTAGCAAAGTAGTACAAAGTTCTCCATGAAGTGTAGTGTAATCCCAGAACAAGATGTCCAAAGGAGACAGAGGAGCTTTCTTTCTTGCTAGCTTTCATGATTTGAGTGGAATTGATTTGATTAATTGCTGATGATAGTCCTACTACAGCCAGCTAGCTGAACTAGCTAAACCCCAGGGGTTCTTTCCAGCCAAAACTCTATGATCAAAAGTACAGCATTTAAGCATAAAGAGTCTGATGTAATGATTGACTGAGCAAGGTTTTTATACAGAATATTTGCAACTTTCAAGAAATTACACTCTCTACACTGTTTCTGTTACAGAAGCTGTGTGGAAAGATCATGGTTTTACTTTACCTCTTGGGACTATTCCCTCATCGGGTGTATACTAAGCAGATTTTCCCCCTGTACATAGCACTGAAAATTTCTATTACACTTGGAGAAATTGGTCCAGATACAGTTTTTCCACTGAGATAAAAAATGTTTTGTAGAATTAATGAACTATATGTAGGTAATCTGCAGTTAGACACAGCAGGACATTTTCAACTTTGTCAAACCTCAGGGGCTTCATCCACACACCAGATTTTTACTTTTCACTTAAAAATTGTCCAAAATTTTTGTCCTAGGTACAAAACCTTGGAATTGTATTACTGAATACATAAAAACCTCACAATCCTTTTAATAAGGTACTTTCATCCCTATCTTGTCTGGACTGCAAATCCAATAGGGTATGTTAGTCCTGGGGTATTTTGTGATTACTAGAATGGTTCAATCAGAAGGCAAGGTACGGTATGCAAAGGAAAATGTAGCTTAATCAAGGAACTGAGCCTGTAGAAAAGAAAAGCAGGGAAGAATGACAGAATAAAACTGACTAAGGCTCAAAGCAGCTGAGATACAAATTAATGTTAAACTTAACATAAAGGAAATGTTTCAGTTCAGTTCAACAAATGATACTTTGGCTTCCCACAGCTCTGTCAAACACAGAATATTTTGGGTTTTCAAATGCAAAATTGAATGATTTCCACAAAATTAGATTTAAGGTTATTTTTAAATTTAAATTTATATTGTAAATCCTGACAAGGTATGGTATACATAGGTCTGAAATGTGGGATGTTTGTTAATTTAAAGCAAACAAACAAAAACTTTCCTAAAATGTATATATTACTTATAAAGCAGGCAGAAAAGGAGGGCCACATTTTCAGATAAGCCTTTATGAGACCTATATAGGTAGGTCCTCACCTTGCACAGAATGTGTTTCCACATGAATTTCCAGCATATGGTGAGGTGATTACAAGTGTAAACCTATTATTATTATATTACTATACTATTATAAACCTATTTGTGGCAGTTAAATTTCTCTCTGTCTATTCTAAAAGACTGACAAACAAGTAAAACAAAACAAAACAAAACAAACAAACAAAACAAAACAAAAAAAAATCATCCTCTGCTCATATTTATTCCAAAGTGTAAAACAATCAGATAAAAGAAAAAGATTTCTTTCATAAATATTTCTTACCATAAGATTCTTCGAATCATGTCTCAAATCTAGCATTCTACACTGGAATTATTTTAATTATTTAGGTATTTATCACAATTTAAAGAAATATTTCAAAGTTGTTTTGAAATGATTAAATGCATTTATTCACTATAATTTCTTCATGATTATAATTAAACTATTTTAGTTCTTAGAAGAGAAGAAAGGCATTCTCCTTTCATATTTCTTTTCAACTGTGTTAGGCTATTTTATCACTGGTAAATACTTCAGTATTGTGGTACTTCCTTGTTTTTGTTTGTTTGTTTGTTTTCAAAGAATATACAAGGTAATAAATGCAGTTCGTAATTATTTGTGAGATGGGTGCTTTGAAAATTGTCATGGCTTCAAAGTAATTGTCTTGCTTTATCCAATTAATATATTCATTAGTCATGTAACACAATCCACAGATTAATTATTTTATGAAAGTGCTACAAGAAATAACCCAAATTTAGAGACTGAGTCTCTAAGACACTGATGGCCCAGAATACTTCACAAGATTGGCAGCCATCAACCATTTCCTTCATATATAAACTAGAAATTAATTTTCAGCCAGATTAATTCACTCCTCCTGATATCCAAAATAGACAGACAAACAGATATATGTATATTCCACACACACAAAAAAAGGACCTTCAATACAGTTTTCCCAGGTTATATAGCATTATAATTCATTTTACTAAATGAAAATGTCAGCACTTATGCAAGATACAACTGTATCTTTTATTCCTTTTCTTAAAGCCACCTCTTAAAAATTAGAAAGGACTAGAGTTCCAAAGTAATAGATTCTGTTATTGCTGACAACAAAATATTAAAAATACCAGTAATCAAAAACATAATGAAGCAGATGAAAAGATTAAAATCAAACATTCAGGTACAGAGATGGGAGATTGAGATGAACAACTGATCATGGCTTGTGAATGATGTCCTTTGCAATTCAGTCAGCATAAAGTTCATTTTTCCCTGCAAGGATTCATAAATCTACACATGCCATTTCTAACCTGATGAATGTGTGTGTTTGGAGCAGTGAAGCTAACCCAATATTTTATTCTAGAATACAGATTTTTAGCCAAGAGTCTTAGATATAAAAAGAATAAAAACCTGAAATGAGAATGGAGGTATTCTATGGAAATAGATGTAAATAAGTGAAGAATGCTGTTTAATGACCTGTTTTTAAAGCTTCTCCCAAAGTGAACATACTTGATTTTGTACAAAAGTATGGGTTATTTATTTATTTATTTATTATTTATTTGTGCTCTAATAACAACCCCTCCATAGTCTGGATGTTATAAGTGATACTGTGGGTGGAATAACAGAAAGTTGCAGATGAATTTCTGGTGGTCAGCAAGGATTTTTTGCAAGACAATTACAAAAATTATACCTGACAGCTTTGACTGTCTATGGGAAGCAGCCTCCTGACTCTTGGCCTTCTCCTAATCTTCTCGCTACGCTCAAGACAGGTGAGATTCAACAGCTCATATGTTTCTCACAGAATGAATGCTTTTAGCATTGAGGAAACATTTTCAATATAATCTGTTTCTTATAGAGAGAGATCTAGAAGTCTTTTCTTATATTTGATAAGAATTTGAAAGGGAACTGCGTATAATAATTCAAAACCACAGATATACAATAAAGACCCTTATCTATGCCTTAATCTGATTATTGTTAAACATACAGAAATGAGCACCAATGCATTGAAGTCAAAGGAATTACAGTGGTAGGATCAGTCAGGAACCTCAACGCAGTCGAGCCTCTGTTCTGTGTCTGTTAACTGAAAATTAATCTTATTTTTACAGATGGCTGAAAATCGTGCCATGTGTCATGGTAACGTCTGTTTCACCCATGAGAACAAGCAAGGAGAACAACATGGAATGTAATAGCAAATAATTTAACAAAGCTTTTTATCAGACATGTTTTTATTGGATATAAGAGTTAAGCTGCTGCACAAAGAGTCACTGCTTTCTGAGGAGGAAAAACTTGCTGAGGTAAAGATCTCTAGCACCTCAAGGCCATGTCCACAGTGAATATCTTCTAAATACCCCACATAGTCAGTTAAAAAATCAAGATAAGAGCTATGTAAGAGATGTTGAAGATCTAGATTTTAACACTAGTAAATGTCTCAATGCCACTTCATCATGGCAGTTCATCAGTAATATCCCCCCCTGCCCTCCCTCCGAATCTTTCTCATTTTGCCACAACATGGCTTTTTTCGGGGGGGGGGGGGGGAGGGGGATGGCTTACAATTACAACCACTAAGAACAAAGCACACAAAGTACATATACTTTTCTGTTCTGTGTATTTTCGTAGGGAGAACATTATCACTCCCATTGCCCCAATCCAAATGCAAATTAAGCACCTCATTTGTTTAAATTGGCCAGAGGAAGAGATACAGAGAACCAAATGCTACTCCCACTAAAGTCAATGTTGTGAGATCTGGGCTATGGTGCATATCTGATAGCACAGCAAGGTCCAAAGTACTATGTTACAGCATTACAGTTTAAAATGTTGGTTTTCAGTGTTAGCAAGATCTCAGTCTTGAATCTGTGACACAAGCTTTCTGAGCTTTTTTTTTTTTCTTTTTTTCTCTCCTCAAAAATAGATGCACACATAAAAATATTTTTTTCTTTTTAGTCTTGGAGTGGATTTCCCTTCTTAGAACAAACCTGTCCCTATATTTCAGCTGTTGTATGCATTGCAGTATCCATACCCAAGGCACTACTTCTTCATGTAGACACTGGCTGAGACACTCCAGTGAAGAATAAAATGTATAGTTTCCAAGGGGGAGACATATTCTGTTTAATGAAAAAGTAGAGGAATGTTATTTTTGTATTATATATTTTTTAATGATGTCAATTACAGAGCCTCCTAATGCTCCTTGAAATGAAATTTATATAAGCTCTACTGACAGAAACTTGAGCCTCTAGCTTCAGTATTAATATAATTAAATCAAAAATTTAAAAATGAAAACCTGCCAACAAAGAATAAGGACCACACTCTACTGCCTTGCCTGCATTAATAAATCTCTTATGCATTATCCAAAATTTTAGAAAAAGTTCCAGCTGAAGCCTTCATGCAAGAGAACAGAATACTTACAATCATTAGAATACCTTACAATCATTACCTTTATTATACCCAGAAGCACATTTTCTCCTGTGTGCATTATTTGTTTGTGATTCACTATGATCTCAAAATCTCATTTTAATTTGCATAATCACTTATACCCTAAATCACGTCTTCTCAATATCCCCCACACAGATGCTGTGTGAATGGTGTAGTAGAATGGTCATTTGAAGTTTCCTTAAGGTTAAAAGAAAGGCTAGTTAATATAATCATCTCTGTATCACCAGAGTGGCAAAGATTATAGCACAGAGGACCAAGATTTAAGTTCACTATATTTCATCAGCAAGAAGCTTGCATACATAGAGTAATAGGATTTGCACTGACTGAAGGAATTACTTAATATTTTGTTTCAGTTCATGTATGTGACACACAATCTTAAATAAAAAAATTATCAATGCTGAAGTGGTCTTTGCAAAATAATGGCTTTATGCAAGGTCTCTGGAATTTTCTGATCTTTTTTGTTTTAACCAGTTTCCAATACTTTTTAAACATTTAAATATTTTAAAACTGTTTCCCTTAAAAACAAAACATGAGTCATAAATATTTAACCTCAGAAATAACCATTCTGACAGATATGGAACTACTATCACTTTGATTTGCTGCACAATAACTGCATGAGCTTTGCAAGACTCATTGTAGTATAATTTTTATTACACATTTATAGCATCTAAATATTTCAGAGACTATCCATGAAGGTGGTAGAATAGCTTTCCAGACAAAAATACACAAACACACATCTGGGGCAAAAAAAATGAAACAAAATCAAGTTGTAAGCTGAACAAATAGGCAGTTTTGCCAGATGGGAGGCTTAGCTTAAGAGTGCATGAGGCTAAGAAGTGCCCTGGCCTTTGCAATGGGGAGGTGCACTGACTGCAGGAAACAAGTCTCATGGTGAGACAAGCCAGTGGGAGGATGTTAAGGAGCAACTCCTTCCTAGGAAGCCCACTAGAAGATGTGAAATGTGTGGAAACCCAGTAAGAGCATTCTTCACTGAGACACAAATAAGACTTACATGAAATGGCTCTGTTCTGAATAAACTAGGTTTTGTTCTAAAAAGATAGTTGGGACTGCCAGCAGCCCCACCCAGGGGGGAGGCAATGATGCAGCCCATCCTCATCACAAGGACTGTGATGGATGCTTTGAAATAGGCTATAATTTGTGGCGTACGCAAGCTGACAATATTTTTTCACAGCTACTTCCCATCAGAGAGACTTTCCTTTTTTCTATTATTATTATTATTATTATTATTATTATTATTTCTGGATTTGTTTTTCTGTTACCAGTATTTGACCAATTTGTGCACAGTGGGCTTTCTTTGTGTATTATCCCCTACAGGTGCAGTCTTTTCTTTGAGAGGTTTGCCCTCTGTGAGGTGTTCGACAGCAGGTTACGGACCAGGTTTATAGAGAAATAAACAACCAACTAGAATAATAATAATAAAAAAATAAAATAAAAAATAAAATAGCTTAAAGTAAGCTATGGGCAAACTGGAGAGATTTATTGAACATTCTTTCCTTTTTCCTCTTCCTTGCACAGCATCCTCACCTCATCTGAGGACAGGCACTTTTAACATACTTGTAATTTTCCCTTCAGATGTATCTTTATTAGATATTTAATGGGGTTTAGAGAGAAAGAAGAAATTAAAGGAGATAAGAATAGTAGATAATGATGTTCAAATACACCTCATGATCCTTTGGCCAGAGGTGTTTGCATCATTCCCCCAACAACCATTTTTCCTTCTAGGAAACTCTGTCTCACCATCAGATATTGTTTGTTTATGAAACAGTCTCATATTCACTCTGTTCCTCTTACAGATAACTTATATAACCTAAATTATTCACACAATTTTAATTATGTTTTTAGTATTTAAAAGCCTAAGGAAAACTAGCAGGGTTTCCTCCTCCCAGTTAATTTTATCACTGGCCTTCTTTCATCTCCTGCTTCAGGTAACACATTATAGATTTTAGGTGAAAGGTAAATACAAGTAAAATTAAAAAACAGAAAGCAGAAGGACCCAGAAGAAAAAGGGAGAAAAAGGGATGCTTAATATTGATATGCCATCTGAAAAATACAGTAAAAGATATATCTCCACAGTAAAGTCAAATGACCCTATATAAGGTTCCTATACAAAGTATATTGTTTTCCCGTTGCAATATCACAAAGGAATACAACCCTTAGAAATAACAATAAAAATTAAACAAACAAACAAACAAAAAGTTTAGAATCTAAAGAGTAAATCTGGAATATTCAAAGAAAACAGAAAGAAGTGTGGGTTGGAAACTAAACCCTCAATGTAACTTGACAGGTCCAATACCATCTATCCATTGACAAACACCT
This sequence comes from Anser cygnoides, assembly GCF_040182565.1. Taxonomy (NCBI): domain Eukaryota; kingdom Metazoa; phylum Chordata; class Aves; order Anseriformes; family Anatidae; genus Anser; species Anser cygnoides. The sequence goes on along the minus strand of NC_089874.1, from coordinate 39,206,929 downwards.
TGTCGTCTGTGCAAAAATACCACAGCTAAATCAGCTAAACAATATTTCCAAAGGGATTTTTTATCTTGAATACATTTCAGGGCCTATCTGCTTTCACTGTACAGTAAAGAATAATCAGCATGCTTGAGGGAATCTCTGCTAATAAATTGTCTAATTTGCAAAAACAGAATAAACTTTGTTTTCTACTGTGCTACACCATCTGTTTAGCTCTTTCCTATCTAGATCCTTGTTTTCCTAAACATGGAAACACTTTAAAAAATCTAATTGTTTTCCACTTTTTCCATTTTCTTTCCATTTTAACCCTCTTTTCCAGGCTGATCTGAAATTCAGAGCACCAATCTCTTCAGTTAGAAATTGCCCACAGACTGTTTTTTCTTATTGAATGTTTTTGTTACCATTTAGCCATGTAATTTGGACAACTCATTCAGTGGATGTTTAAAAGAGCTAGTGACCGGAAGGAAGGAAGGAAAAAAGGAAGGAAGGAGAAGGTTCCACCCCCCATTGCTCCTCCTCCGTGCTTAAAACTGATCATTTAAAACTATGCCAAAGAAAGACTTATGCCAAAGCTCAAACACATAGTATTTAGAGTTTAAAGGAGAATTATTTTTTCTTATTGAAGTAGATAGAAATTCACTTTTCAGTTTATAAATTTAGAGAAGACTACTTAGGAATCAAATTTTCAAAATCTTGAGAAACACATCTTGAATTTATATGACTTGATACAGATTCCAACATTTTTAGTGCAAATTTCTGTCCTTTACTTGTTTGATAGTTAACTTTAAAGAAATACATACATTCAGTGTACAACCTGCTAACTAAAAATTATGGGATTTAAGCAATTCCTTTTCTCTAAAACCAGCATTAAATAATTGTATATGGTACATATACATATGGTTTACATATGGTACAAAGCCAAGAAACACTGAATGGTTTATACATATATTTTTGTATACTTACACACACATACGCATGTATATATGTATATGGTGGAAAGAATAACTTACCTATGTCCCAGGTAAGGGGGTTATTCTGTTCCATCTCCCTTTTCCCAATGACATACCAAATGCAAGCCATCCAGTGAGCAAGCAAGGCAAACATGGACATGAGAAGTGTGAGAACAATTGTGCTGTGCTGGGAGTAACGATCCAACTTCTGAAGGAGACGCAAGAGGCGGAGCAACCGCACTGTCTTTAGGAGATGGACAAGAGAAACCTAAGAGAACAAACAGAGAAAACAACTTGTCAGCTCTTGACTTCTATCACCCTATTCTCTTGCTGCAATGAATGGAAACTCCATCCTCTAAAGTTGTATGGAGTTTTACTTTTGTTGTGTACGTACTTATTTTAGTTACTTTAGTACTTCTGATTTAAACCATACAATGAAATCCTGAGATATCTTTCCTTTTGAATTTTTTCAATGTAATGTCTTCCTTTGGATTTAACATAAAAAATTGTTTGCACAAAACTAGATTTTTCCCTGCTCTAGAAAAGAAACTAAATTATCAGACTGGTTCAAGGTTCATTTGACTCCTGTGTGAAACAACAAAATAAGCATCTTCAAACACACAATGATCTTCAGTTTCTGCTAACAGACAAAAAAAACAGTAGGCATAGCTCCACTTAAATATACATGACATGAAATCAGCTTAATAATTAAACCTGGAAGAGGCAACAACACAAAGCAGATATTTTGCAGAGTAAGGAAGCAAGAGAGGTGAATGAAGGACTCAGATGTTTTGTTCAGATTTAAACTTGTGTTCAGGGGCCTCGGTTCCTTTACTGCACTGTACTAACTCAGAGTCCAAAAGACTCTGTCAGACAGAGTCCATTAAAACTTCCAATACTAGTTTGAAAATTCCTTACCTAAAAGACTATTGCCTTTCAAGTGTATGTTTCAAAAACAAAAAAATATTCTCAGAACTCTAGGTGTATGAGGATTATGGGCTCTGGCCCCAGAGAAGATGCAGAAATACACAAAGCAAGAAGTCCCTGAACCATCCCATCCTATCCAGAGCATCCTCCAACCTATATCCACACCAGAGCTTGTGCACCTCCCAGCTTTTCATGGAATATTCTCGGCTCATGCTTCACCTGCTTTAGCAAACAATATGCAGATTAGAATACAACACATTTTTTATTTTTTCAAAAACTAAATATGCACAATTTTCGTTAACAGCAAGCATTCTTTCCTTCATTAATGAGACATTAGGATTAAGGTTTACTAGATACTTGGCAAATACAGGATACATACATCTACAGACTGAAAAAAAAATAGTGTCAAACTTGACATATCTTTTCATAGCACTCCCAAAGCAATGTAATGAGCTCTCTGAAAAGAAAGTCTCAAAGCATTGTTGGATCAACATCTTTTGTTTATGATAATCCAGAATAACCTGAAGTTAAACCTTTCTGCTTCTATTACCAACACTAATAACCTGAAATCTTCATTTCATAGGTGTGCATTTTCTAACAAGTGGGTGCAAGTTGCCTGATAAGCTTTGTAACATGGAGTATTTTAAATTTATTCATGAAGGCTTAATGAACCATTGATTTTATTCCAACCCCAGAAATTAAGAGATTAGGTGGGAAAACTATAAGGAAAAATAAATAAAAAAGACAAGTATTCTTGTTTCTGCTACAGTTTTGATAGTGCAGAAGTAATTCTCTCCTGACCTTCATGTACTATTCACTGCCCATATATATTTTTTTTTCACAAGAGCCTTTATATTTTTTCTCACAGACATAGTAGGGAAAACAAAAACAAACAAACAAACAAACAAAAAAACCCAGAAACATGACACTTGTTTAAATGACTTTGAATTTCACAGCTGTGAGGAATAAGATTTGACATGAGAGCACACAAGCTAATACAGGGTCCTCTCTTCTTGCAATTCTTTTGTCTATTACTATAAGTCAGTGAAATTAGTTAAGTCTGTGTCCTTAAGCACAAGAATATTTGCAGTTTGGGGCAGAAGGCCCTAAAATATTTGATGGAATTGCCTTGTTTGTATTAAAATAATTATATTACAAATAAAATACAATTATTCTAAATGAATGTCATGTTCATCATAACAAATGACTCTTTTTCTCTGGCAACACATTTCCCAGTCTTTTTTTTTTTTTCCCTGTCTCCATTTTTTATCTCACTCATAAGCTTGTTTGAGCTAAACATGGCTCTATTTGTTGCGCTCTTAACAGAAATGGTCCCTGTTCATGACTGACACACACAGGTGTTGCAGTAATATATAAATATAAATATAGATGGCATATATGTGCTGTGTTCATCACTATGGAGCCCTTATCTTTATATGATTGTTTATGTTCCTCCACAGCACAAACAAATAGTGACAGATGACGTGAAATTATTCTTTTAATCAGTTTCTCATAAATAAGAAATATCAAAAGTACTGTTACTGTAAGTGCACCCAGTCAGTTATTATCTGTGACTAAATCATTACCATTTTTATTAGGTTACAAAATACTGCTGGGTATATAAATAGAAAATCAGAAATGGATTTTTTTTTTTTTTTAAAGTGGATACATTTCATTTTAGGGCCCAAAGACTGCCTCATTCCAAAATAATTTGCTCATAAATTTGAACACAGATGTAATTAATCATACATAATTGCAATGAATTTCCTCATTAGTTATGCCAAACACTCTTCTTCTATTGTGTCTAATCTGTCATTGAAAGACCTCAAATGCCATCAGGCAGCTTTCTGTTCTTTGTCATAAATTTAGAAAGACAAAGTGAGGAATCAGCACTCATACTTGTGTCTGTGTAGATTTTGCTCTGCCCACAGATATAAAGCCAACTAAATTTTCCATTTGGTTAATCATTTTAGACTAGCTGGGTTAACCTTTTTCTGTCAAAGTGACAGAGTCAGAATTTTATCTAAAACCAACAAAAACTCATTCATAGCATTCTGTGATACTGAGAAGTACTGAGAAATAAAGTTGCAACAAAAGTAGTGAAGGAATTCTCTGCTTGGAAGCATTATGTCCTATGACAAAAAGGAAATAATAAGGGAATGTGATACATTTTAAGTTTTAGTGGCAGTGATCTTTAATTCTTTTTGTCTGCTTGGTTAACGGGCTTTCCTCCAAAAGTGACTTTTTTTTTTTTCTTTTTTACTGGCTCTATACCACCAATAGTTACTCAGAGATGAGCAAATTAAATCATGATGACTAGTGCTTAACAGCCTGTTTTTTGCTTCGGCAGCATTTCACAGAACATTTCCATGGATGAAGGGATCCCTTACATCAGATGAATACCACGATGAGAGAAGCTAGGGTCTCAGCAGGCACTGAGGTTAGGAAGAAACATGCTTGAGGTCTCAGATTGCTGAATTTTTATCCATCAGTGATAGTGCAGAATCCTTGCAAGGTGTAAAGGCAGTAGGACCAATTCCTAAGGTTTCACCTTTTTCTTTTGAAATATCTCCACAGATGGCAAGAGACTCCACAGCTTTTTCACACGCTCTAACTACACAAATCTCCAACCAGAGGATGATATATATGTGCCATACATACCCATGTATGTATGGCACTATACCTAGCTTGCAGAATTTAGAGCATCCCTAAAGAGTTGGCCTTTGTGCCGGGGCCTGAACAGCAAAGGAGTGAGATGCTCCCTGATGCCCCTTCTCACCGTTCTGTTGAGGCAACATCTGAGAGTCGATGGAGTGAAAATCTGAGAACAGACATGAGGAAATAGCTTATTAACTCAATAAAGTCTAAAAACAGTGGAATGTGATTCACACCTCCCCCCACTCTTGAAACAGTTGATAGTCATTGCAATCTTGAGGATTATATTGACTGTTGCCTTGTCTTACCACTATGGAAAATACAATGTAGTAAGGCACTGTGTTCCCTTTGAGGAATCATACAGATAACAAAAGAATTAAGTCTGTGAGGGTGAATACAGGGTACAGACTTCTACATTCTGGATTTCATCTCGATTGCCAGAGGGAATAAAGGGTTGGCCCTTGACCATTGTGTATTGGTCATTACTATACAGCAGCTAGCTACAGAAATTGGGCCAGAGCAAATGGAAGAAACAGACTGTACCTTGGAAAACTTTTAATGAGACATTTAACTCTTGGGGCATACAGGGAGCTAAGCCTGTCAGTCAATTCTAATTTCTAGATCAACATGGCTATATATTGTTTATTACTTGAGGAGTTAAGTGTTGAGGACTGAATCTATCCTTAATCATCTCATGAAGGATCTACAATTAATCAGTGTTTCTGGATATTCTTAGCCACCATATTAGTGATCTTGTTAGGGAATAAAAAGTTAAAAGAAATAACAAACAGCAGATATGTGCTAATCATATTATAGTAACATTTGTAATATTGTGACTTTTTAAACTGTAAAAATAATTATTAGATAATGCTTTATTTTCAGTAAGTTACTACAGAAAGAATATCAGTTCCTGAACAACAATAAAGAAGAAATAGATCAGACGTGGTTCATCCAATGAAAAAATCATAACAGAAGTTAAACCAACATATTTATGGTGGCTATTCAGTTTTAATGTAAGGGACAAACTGAGATAGTAGTGCATTTAAATAGATTACTCACTGTTTAAACAAATAAATAAACAAAACAACAACAACAACAAAACAAACAACACAGTAATTGAAGAACGTGGATCTATTAACTGCTTGTTTTTAAAAGCTACTAGCATAAGATTGACAGTTCTTAATATAACAAATGGAATGAAAAGGGAGATCACTGAAGGAAATGAAACTAAATGAATAAAAACAAACAGGATACCTTACACAGGAGTTTTACTGACTAGCGTTTTGCTTCCTGATACTTGTCTATCCTATCATCTATGTACATGTCTCTAACTCACATTTAATGAAAATGAGATTGAGTGCATCTGTTCAGTGAAGATCAAAATCCTGAGAATTGGAAAGCAAACAGCTTAAAACCCTAAGTCTCTTAATGTGAAAAATCCACAAAATTGAGAAATCTCTGCCAACACTATCTTTCCAATATTAAACTTTCTAATTCTATTTAATTTTGATTAGTACATTCTTACTCTACTATTGTTAATAGGACTATGAGAAGAAAAACCTTTGTCTTAGCATAAGTTAACCAACGCAAATGTAACCCACCACAACTGACATTAAGTGGAATCAACAGACATTGGACCCACACATTTTTCAAAGTGGCTTAAGCATTTTGTAATTAAATACATAACAAAGCTGAATTGAAACCAAAGCTAATGATCACCCTAATATATATTAGAACACAAATAAATTAGCATGATACTTAAAATTTATCATGCTGTAATTTTTGCATTAGAATGCCTGTCAGTAAAGAGAAAGAAGATTCCTATAGGAGTGAAGAATGTATTCTACCGGCCATAACAATGATTACCACCATAACCACTTATGAAACTTGAAAAATTCAATCATTGAACACAGCATAAGAAAGCAAAGGCCACAGAGAATTATATTTGAGTACAGTAAGCAATAATGAACTAAGTGCAACTATATACAAATTAAGGATAATGGATCAGATATTTACATATATGGCTTTCATGTTAATGTATGACCACATTGACACCCAACCTCATAACACCTTTAATTAACATGTAAGATTACATTCTATTTCTTCCTTTAGCATTCAAAGTAAAAATACTCAATGCAGCTGCAAAAGATAACAATGTATTTTACTTCGTTCAGTTTTAGTTTCCAGATTTGAAAAAGCAAACAAAAAATTAATCAAACAAACAAAACAAAAACAAAACACCAAAACCATCTTCTGAAAAAAAAAAAAAAAACACTATTAAAATAGACTATGGTTAGTACTTACCACAGTAACATTGAAAGCATAAAGAAGATCAAAAGGAAGTGCAGCAATTAAATCAATGATAAACCAGGTAGTCACGTAGTGGATACAAATAGATCTTGCTTCAAATATAACTTGGCCAGACTTGCTGACATATGTTGTTCGGAAATTTAAAATAATATCTGCTTGACAAAAAAGGAACAGAATCAGAGACAGTGATTTCTTTGTTCCGGGACAGCAATCCCCACCACAACATTGATTGTATTATTTTACGCATAGCAAAGACCAGAATCTAAAACAGAAACCCATAAAATATGCTGGTAAGAGATCCATATACATAGAGTTAAATCAATTGATGCACAAAATCGTTCTTTGCAAGAGTAAAAAGAATATTCAAAACATTTAAAACTTGCTGATTTCAAAGGGAGCTTGAATTAAAATAAATACAGTCTTCTTTAAACAGTACCATATACAGTACTTTCCAACTGTAGCTTTTTTTATGAAAAATGAAGATATGATTGTTGTACATAAAACCTATTGATAACTGTTTTAAGATTTAAAAAACTAACAAAAACACAAAAAAAAAACAAACAAGAAAACAACAAAACCACAAGACATTAATTACTTAAATTAAAATGCAAATTTGAAACTTTCCTTCAGTGATAACTGTCCAGCATAGATGATAAATAATGTCATTCTCAAGGGTAACCACTTGTTTCTTAATAGAAAAGTGCTGAACCCATTTGGAAAAAAAAAAGAAAAAGGCTTTTGGGTTATGATGGTGATCACAAAAGTGATATGAATTGCTTCATGGCTTGTGCACTGTACATGTTCCTATCTAATGTTCCAGGATGAGTGCCTCTCAATACGAGATATAGTTTTGACATGTCTTGCCAAAGCACATTAACACTCAAAGAAAAGCTTAGCTCTTGACAACAGTCTCAATTATTTTCATGTCTTACAAGATGAAGACTATAATCTGTCCTCAAGCTATGGACCCAGTTTCTACCAACATTTGTGAGCACTACTTATATAACTTTTACAATGGCAGAAAGAAGTGCAGTGAACCATAAAAGTTGGTGTTTTACAGCAAGATCACTAGCTCACTGCCTTGCAAATTCTAACACCTCATGTTGAAGACCATCTCATTAAAAAAAAAAAAAAAAAAAAAAAAAAAGATCCCAAGTGTCAGGAAGATGTTCAGAACGTAATTGTCTTTTTTTTTTTTTTTTTTTTTTTTTTTTCTCTCACAATAATAATTAAAACAAACAAACAAACAACTTCAAGGTGATGGTCTTGGCAGCCCAAAAGCCAGTGGTCTTTCTTTGAGGCAGCTTTTTGGATATTAGTTTGGTGTGTAATGGACTTGTCAGCTGTGTAATTTGTAATCTGTGTAGCATATTATAAAGTGTTACAAGGAGGAAACTGCATTCATTATACCATTTGCAGCAATGGCAGCATTGATTTCTTTCTGTCTGTTAGATGATGCACAAGATATGCCTGCAGCTGCTTCTTCTACATGCTGCTCTTGCACAGAGGTGGCAGCTGTTGCTGAAGGCTGGTTCCTCACTATGCACAGCAAGGACTGTGCATGTGTTTGGGAAGTGTTTGTTGCCCCAAAAACAGGTTTCTTACAGCCTCTGGGGAAGGGGAGGTAAAAGTGCCAAATGGAAAAACCTACAAACCAAACCCAGCCTCTTGCCCGCCAGTGAAGGTGAAGGAATAGGAAGATGATATATGCCTTGTAAATGGAAATAAACACAGAATGTAAGTATTTAATTGGTTCAGTCTATTTAAGAAATTTGTTTTATCTTTGGATATAGATATTTCCTTTCCTCACAAATCCAGCACAGGTAAACCTGCTCCAATTCAGCGAATTCTTGAAAAAAAGAAAGCTGTGAAGTCCTAAACTATAAGTATACCTCTACATTAATCTCTGCATAATTAAAAAATGTAACAAACACTGCACATCATGTTAGAACTAAGAAATGGGGAGTAGTAGGACTGTTGTTTCATCTACTCTTGGATTTCTGGGCAGTTTATGATGCCTGAAAATATTTCTTCCTGTTATACATACATGAAAATGAATACTGAGTTTCTGATATAATTTTATCCTGCAATTTTCATTTGGTGAAAATACAACTAACAGCAAGCGTGAATGAACAGACTTTGCTCAGACAGTGAAATGCAAAAATGAGCATTAAAAGCTTTTTTTCCTATGATTTATTTAAAAATCAAACAAAGAAAACAAAACAAAAAAAAAACAAAACAAAACACGTGTTTATGTAGAACACACACACACTGAAAATGAAATAATTAAATATTACGCAGCTCAGTTTAAATGAGCCAGATTTTTTCAAATCAATTGTGTTGTGTTGTTCTTCTTATTCTTAGGTATTTTTCTTACTTCTTGAAATTTCCATTCATCAGGGACATTGTTTTTCATTTCTTACCATGTTTTCTCTTTTTATTTTTATTGTAGTTTTTGTTTTCTGTGCCATTACTTCTGAAGTTGGCTTTGGAAATGACAATCTCCTACATTGTTGCAAGTATAATGAGGACAGCTAGTTTAAAGGAAAGCAAGAGAAGTAGTACCTGAATGGGTTCATTTTAACTGAGTAAATTAACTAAACATAAAACAATCTCAATTGAAAATGCTGCCTCATTGAGGGAACATGAACTGCTACTAGTATATATTAATGCATTTTTTTCAATTCAAGAATTTTATTTCAGAACATTTTCATGCTTAAAGAACATTAAAAGTGAAATACCTTTTCATACCTTATGAACACAGTTACTAGAACAGAGAAGCCATACAGCCCATGCAGAAAATACTGCTGAAGTCCTATAACAGAGTTTACACTCTTCTTCTTCAAAATAGTTTGAAACTGAAATTCATCCACCCACAAACTTCACAAGTTTCTTAAACTTTGTTTTAAAAATAGTGGAATTGCTGACATTGAAATGAATTACTAACTCTTATACATGTTTGAACAGATGCAATCACTCAGTATCTATGACTGTGTATCCATCTTAAGAACAGCAGTATCATTTTTTTTTCCTTTAGCTTACTTATATAGATGCTTTACTCCAAGTTTGCTGTGATGTGCTGCTAGGACATTGTGATGATGGAAGCTATGAAGAACTGGGGACAAGGGCCTCTATATTTCTGGGGCAAAAGGTGTGAATTCATCTAAAGCACTGCCAAATATTGGTATAACGTTATTAAAGTGTCAGTTTTATCATCTCTTTTAATTCTGCTCAGATTTGCCTTGAGATATCCATTTTGTGCATTTATATTGTTAGATAATGTTGTGAAACACAAAAAGATCTGATGAAATTTGTAGCTGCTATAAAACATCATGCTTAATTATGTATATGTGATTTTTTCCTCTTAACTGAAAAAAACACCACCCTCACTCTTAAAAACAAAAAACAAACTACTGAGTTTTAGTTTGATCACCCTAGAAATTTTCTTTATTTTTTTTTTTCAAAACAGAATCAGAGAAGCACTATAAAATATCTGTTGGATTTTCATTTTCAATATGTAGTGAGACAAACGCACACTTAATTTCATTGTCAAATACATATATATATATATTTATATACATATTGCTCATGCATGAAGACAGGACGCTTCTGACACATATTTTGCCATTTTACAATAAAAAAAAGTTAAGAGTTCCAGTTCTAAAACAATATGTTGTTTTGTGTGTTGTTTTTATGCTCTTTAATGTTGATGGCAAAAGTTATTTTTCAGATATATTTCATCCTGTCTTCAGTTTTCATGTGTTTGCTTCTATTTTGGCAGTGAAATACAGGCACAAACAATGTAGGTATTCTTGTTTTCTAGGACAATTTATGACTACAAATAGGGAGGCAGTTACTGAAAAATATATGTTCATATTGTGTAGGACAATAAACACACCACCATCGGCACCTTTAGATGCAGATATATACCAGCTATAAAAGCATTCTTAACTATACGATTCTTAAAAGCCTCTAAAAGAATAATTACTTAACATGAGATTAGAAATGTTATATGAATTTGGGATAAATTAACGTTACAATCTATTTAAATGGGGTAAAAAAAAAAAAAAAGCTATTTTTGATTAAAAATCAGTAACCATCTGGACCTGGAAAATATGATCTTATCATACATGTACACTTTGAAAAGATGACAGTCTATGATGTGAACTTGGAAGTGTAAAAGAATTTTTTTAAGGCTTCAAGTGTTTTATCAATATATATGATTTGAACAATTTTTAGGCATGAATTAACAATCAGATTGTTAAGGAAAATCATTAAGCCCTGCTAGTTTAAAAAACAAAAAAGAAACATATGACAACCAACGAATCAATAGACCAAACAAAAAAGCCTCCACAAAGCTGTAAGATACAAAGTAAAACAGAAAATGCAACTGAAATTCAGGAAACATCAGCGGTTAACAAAATTACAAGTCTGAAACTGAGTCACCAGTATTAATTTTCAATACAACCTCATAAAATTGGAGAAATGTTAAGGAAATGGAAACTTGCCAGGATAATTTTAATAATTCAGGGGGAAAAACAAAAAGCAACCCTAAAAGTGATAATCCAGAAGTCAATAGGTTTGCTAATTGCAAAAAAATTGAGGGAGCAGATCCTTCTTGCATATGTTAAACGTGTAGCAATAATAATACACATAAAAGTATAACTGATGCCATAAGTTAATGAATGACATGAAATCATCACTGTCTCTTACTAAGAAAAATGTCTTCTTGACAAATTATCCAGCTAGTTGTTTTCTGCAGCACACTTATACGCACTGAGGTTATAACTCAATTTATTTCATCCTGTATAATTGTAATTTGAAGATTTGCATTATCCAGAATATTAAACACATAAAACAAAAGCCAAACCTGGTTTGCTGCTCAGTTTTAAAATGATGTTACTATGGGTTTGTTTATAAACAAAACAGTTTCTAGACGATTTATCTTGGATGATTAAGTTTTCAATGTTATGATAGTTTTTAATAGAAAAGATGGATGACTGTGTACCAAGACAAATCCAAACATAAAATCAGCCAAATATCACTATGTCATAGGCAAAATACATTTAAAATCCAAGACAGAAAAGGTATCTATAGAAGAAGAGAGAAAGAGAATTACAGAAACTATCTGGACTTCACTTTACTTCATGTTATAAACTCAATTGTTGGTTTACTCTGCTCCAAAATACAGACAGAAGAACTGACCTTTGCACGATTTTACACATTGATAGACAAATTAGTCAAAATAGAATATACTGGATACACTAATACATCAGTTAAATTCATGTATTCATTTTGGAAATTAAACATGGCCAAGTAAATGATGTGATGAACTTGGATCAGTTGGATTCAAGTTAAATGCCCTAACAATGTAAAACAAACACGGCATCATACTAAATATATTGTTACATTCATGTATGAAATGCTTATGTACTCATGTAACTTAGGCACATGAGATGGATGTATACATGTATGCAGATGTGCTAGGGAGAAGAAAGGCGTGTCTGATTTTCATTATTAGCTTTTGCAGCATTGAGTTACTTTTTCTTTCCATAAGAAAATGGAAGATCTCTTTCTCTTCATAACTTTTTTGGGAAAAAAGAGGTATTTGGACTTTCTCTACATGTTCTTTATGTAGCCTACACTAAGACTGCACAAAGTAAGTTCATATCTTCGAGCATGTTACCAATACATGCAAGAAGCCACCACGCACTTTTTTCCCCATTACTGCATTACTGAGGGTAAAGAGAAGAGACAGGCAGAGACTTAGCACAGAGACAGGATCACACTAGATCATTCCTTTAAGGTATCAGAAAAAAGATTTCTTTATCATGTGTTTTGATCCATTGCCCAGTTCCACTGCCAGATCTGGGTCTGGAAGATAATTACTTCCCATATTTCACTGACAGAAATATTTTATGCTGTCTTCCTTAATTTGAGGCTAGACTGTTTGCTAAGATCACCTGACATACACTAACTAGTTAACCTATACACTGTTTGTAACAGGTCAAACTATATTTCTGACAGTTTGATCTCTCCCATTCCTCACTTCTACTTATTAGAGGTGAGTCTCCTAAAATAATAAAATGTTCAGTGAAGTTTTTATTGTTTTGGAACTCTGTTGGCACTTTAAAATTTTCAAGACATAGTGCAGAGTCTTAACACAGTGACTTAGACACATACATAAGACTATCTAGTTCCATGGACCAAGATCTTTCAGTCTATAATTAAGTTTTAAGAAACAGTGTTTGGATTCAACAAAATCCTCATACTAAACAGAAAATATAAATAAAATCAGAGAGAGAAAAAATTTATCCTGGCCTTGCACTCATAAAGCTAGAAAAATGTTTTGAAACCACCTGTTGTATTAAAATGTGAAATTAGCATGGTTTCATATGGTTCATAATACACAAGAGGATTCACTCAACTCCACAGGTGCTCAGTAGAGTTAGTTGCATATTATTCACATTCACAAATCAGCATAGTAGCACCAACAATGTGCATGACTACTTCATGCAGATTTGCTTGATATAGGTAAGAAACAAAGATAAAGATGTTTGTTTCATGAGTTAAAGTATTCCTCAACAGAAAAAAAAAAAAAAAAAAAGCCCAATGCAGGTTACTGTTTTGGAAAACACAACAGACAGAAATACTGCACTTTCTCCAACTGGTGTCATGAAACCCATAAAAGTGGTAAAACTTCTCCTTCTTGTTTGTCTCAAAAACCTCCAGTGTGTAGTTATCAAGGTTAAAGAAAAGGATTTGCTTACTTATTGCACATTAGTATTTTTGAGGCAACTAAAGCTTTAAAAGAGAAGGAGATAAATGCTTGCTTTAAACTCCCCTAAGCCATCCAGTACACCAAAGGCTTATCAATTCACATATGGAATTCACTGTTCAAGACTGAAGAGATTAGAGGGTTTTCTGCACAGCACCCCTTTCTGCCTTCTTTTCAAAGCAATTTAGCACAACAATCACAGATAATTTTTATGTATAAAAAAATCAAATAGAAAATGGTAAGCGCTTCTTTCAACATCCAAGTCATTAGATAAAAATACAGAAGAAGGTAGGTGAGTGTGATCTTTCATTTCTTGTCAGTTTTCTGAGCTGCACTTAGGTGTAAACAGCTTCTTTGTCTGGGCAACATTATTTACAGCTTAACTATTACCAAGAAAGCTGAAGGGTGAGGGGAAGTGCTCCTAAGCCAAAAAAAAAGGATATATAAAAGCACAACAAAATCTTTAACACAAATTTAGAAAGGAGTATTTATTCTGGAAGGTGTTATTATTTTTAGGAATTATATGTTCTGCAGCCTTTTGGGGATTGCTGTTTAAAGAGTGGAAGGTGAAAATTTTTTACTTTTTTAAATAAATGTTTTCTCATCATTAAAACTTTGATCAATGAGAATGGTAGGCAAATTGAGACAACAAGTAATAAATATCAACAAATTGTAAAATAATCTATTCTGAGAATACTCATGGAATATTTTATATGTTATAACTTTATTGTGAAGCTTACTGTGCACTAGCTTCCACCTACAGATGCCATTAACCTATCAAAGCACAGCGTGAAATTCAAAACAAGCATCAACAATGTAAAGCCTCAGAGATTCCAGGTGACTTCACATCATCAAAATAGTTCTCTTCAGCGCTGGAAGTTCTGAAGTGGTGTTCCAAAGGCCCTAAGATGAGGTGGGCTTTAAGCTTTTTTTTTTTTTTTTCTAAAGGAGGAAGGACACAAATCTTACAGAAGATTACAGCAGTAAACCAGGCAAGAGGGACATTTAATCTCTGAGTTGGTTGTTAAAGCATACATGAAGTGACTGTAATATCTTTTGGACAGTAAGTGTCTCAAAACTTTTCTATATGAGGTATGTTTTAATATATTATCATTAAATATGCTGTAACAGCCAAATTCAGCCTGTACATGCTTCATACTTAAGGTTGTATTTGACGTGTTAGTTTCAGACTGGAACAACTACTATAATCCCTTTTCCATTTCATCAGTTCTCAGGATTCTGAGAGCAATGAATAAATCATATAATAAGTATTATTACTGTATAAAAAAATATACTTCTGAAGCAAAGTAACCTCACCAAATTTTTCCATTTAAGTTGGAAAAAGCATCATTTTAAATGATGTTGGATGCAACATAGATCATGCCACGTGCTAAGGAAAACAGAACAAGGGACATAAATAATGTCACTGACATGGGTAATACCATTAAAAAGTTACCTAAAACTAAAGCAGAAATGACATCAAATAATATCATAATTGGTTGACTCACTGTGTTACAACTTCTGAATACATGAAACATCTGTATATTAAAATATTTGATGTAAGGAGGGAAGAAAGGATGAAGCCTCTCTATTCTTTTCTTCATCAGGAAAACGGATGGGTTCTTATTTCAAGTTATATAATTCAATTTCAGTTACAAGAAAGCTAGAGTTCTCACAAATGAAATCTCAAGATAGACTCTAGACTGTCCTTTTGACTTTAAGAATGTCCTTTAAGTCATGTTTAAACTAAATGATGCCTTTTTCTTCCACATATTTTTGCTTTGTTTTAGAATAGATACATGTGCTTTGTTAAACAAACACCTACACTCTTTAAGTCAATCCTGACCTGTGTTGCAGACTTTGGCTTCTGCACCAATTGCTGTTGTGTGGATGAGCTGGTGAGCTTAACACAAACAAAGTGCTTCAGTCCATAAAGCAGCAAGTCACTGTACTGCTATCAAACACAAATGTGAACTTGGCCTGGCAGCACTCCACAGGGACAACACGAGACTGCCAATTTAAATGGGTTTTGAACAATCAGTCGTATCACCCCACTGCCTCATCTCTGAATATATAAATAGAGATTTTTCAGTTATTTCAGCTCTAATTTCCACCCTCAAGTTATGCAGAACCACTTCATATTAAGAAAAATTTAACGGCAAAACAATGGCCAATAACCCAAAGAAAGACTGCTCTGCTTAGGCTCCTTAGCCAAATCTCTTGCCTCCCCATCTCGTCAGTCTCTTTTCACGTGCCTGCTGCTTTCTCATATATCCTCTACCACTGCTCCGTTCTTGCGTCCAACAACAGAAGTTCTTCCCCTCACACCCACTGAACACAAGTGCCAGTTTATTCAGCTCCTTTCCTCTTTTCCAGCCCTGCTCCTGCTTTGTTCTAGCCTGCAGACTGCTCACCTTCCTCGACCAACCCCACACAAGGTAAACCGGAAATCCTGTTAGCCACTAAATCTGTAAGATGCATACAGAGAAGATAACCAGTGGTTGACAAATCTCACAAAACCTTTTGTATAGTTTTGGTATGATCAACCCCAAACATAAACCTTGACCTTGATTTATCTTCTGGTTGGATCCCTAACTAGCTCAGTCTGGATGGATTCTCATAGCCTACTATTTCCACTACGGGCAAGATGTGCCCAAACATACTTCCTTCCCCTCTCCTCCTCCCCCCCACCCTCACCCCATGTACCAACATTCAAAAATGTTAATTCACATGCAGCTACCATTCCTATTTATATTTTCTTCCAATTAAATTCTCACACTGTATCTACAGCAGTAAATGAAAGATGAAACAGCAGAAAGATGAAACAGCATTATTGTACTGTCTTCCAAATTTGCAGTCATCATGACTACATGCTTTTGTAATACTTTCATTCAAAATTTCTAAAGCCAATACAGTGATCTAACTGAAAAGCTTTAACTTATATCTTTCCTTATTTGAAGGCTTTAATGGCCTTTACTCTCCTGTTAGTGACCATATTTTTGTAAAGAATTTCATTCTGCAGTCATGAAAGTCCATGCTCATGCAGCAATGCTCAGTTCCTATGAAATGACAATGTATTTCATATTTGGGCATACATTTGCTGGGAACTTGAAGCAAGTCATTAAGGTGGCAGAACCATTTGGTGACTGTTCTTGAATTAAAGATTTACCATCCTGTCCCTTTCCAGATTTCTTTTGCAATCACATTCACACATTCCTACTTAGTCTTTGGTGTAAAAATACTAGTTTAAACTGGTACAGAATCACATAGAATCACACACAGAATCACACGGAATGGTACTCAACAAAACGAAAAAAGACTACACGAAAGCAGAGGTTCTACTTAATGCATAATGCAGGTTGCAATCCTAAATGATATAAAAAAGTGAAAACTATAAAATAATATTCACAGAACTATTTTATTAATCCTTAAGATGTTTTCCAGAATAATTCCTCTTTTCCAACTTCAGAAGTGAAATTCTAAAATATGTTTTGTATAATCTCAATTTCTAATCCCTAAAAAATCTAAAATGATCTAATCTAAAAAATACAATAAAATAAAATAAAATATAGATAATCCAATAGTAAAACTTTATTTTCAGGCCAGATGAATCTCTTCACCCATAAACAGGATTATTTTACCTGAACCAGCTGATTTTCCTGTGCCCACATTACTTGTTTTCTCTTTAAGCTTTATATTTTAAAATAAATCCTGCTGGGATTAGACATATGATCATAACAGCAGAATAACAATTTAGGATTAGTCAGCTGATTCAATAACTGCCTGTGGCACACTTTTTGATTGCAGCAAATTCTAGGCAATATAACTCATTTTACCTCTCTTTTACTGTGAAATAACTGAAATTGAAAAATTCTGCACTTTAGGGCAAGTAGGATACATATAAACAGTAACCAGGGAACTGGGTGATGCATGAATTCTCATTAGACTACAGTAATTCAATCCTGTGCTTGAGACCTAGATAATTTAGGCATATTAACCCCATTGATTTTCAGAGTAGACAGTTTCCTACACCTCCTCTCTCTCCTAGATGTTACAAATGGCTCTTTCCTTATTTCTTTTATTTTTTTCTCATATTCCTTTATGTGATTTTATATTGATTGTTTTTAGCTAGCTATACATTCCCCAAAGCCCAAGATCTTTGATCTATCTGATTATTTGACCCGATGTTATTTAAGTATATATGGTATCAGAATCTGGCCAGAGAGTTTTCAGGGAAGGTTCCAGGAAATATTAGTGCTATATTGATTAAGAACAATTTATTTGTTCCTGTATAAACTCTACTTTTTTTCTTTTCTACTGCTTTTGTAAAACTAAATATTCCTAGTTAATTTGCTAGTTTCAATTTATTCAAATGAAAGAGTAATCTTTCATCTTATAATGTTCCTTCAAACATTTATTACCACAATTAGTTTGACAATTTTCTTTTAGGTGCTAAGAGGTTAATCTGAGGGAGATAATATTTTTTATGTAGGAGAGGAAAATAATGTTTATTTTACACCTGACGCTTAGAAATCCAGGCTACTATGAAGTCAAGTAAAATTTATGAGAAAAAAAAAATACAGGGATTAAATAGTAAACATAGATACCTCTACAAATACCTGAGGGGACAATGTAAAGAAGATGGGGCCAAACTCTTCTGGGTGGTGGCCAGTGATAAAACAAGGGGTAATGGGTATAAATTGAACAACAGGAGGTTTCATCACTATATGAGGAAGAACTACTTTACGTTTTGGGTGACAGAGCATTGGAACAGGCTGCTCAGAGAGGTTGTGAAGTTATTCTTTGGAGCTATTCAAAACCTGTCTGGATGCGATCCTGTGTAACATGCTCTAGGTGACCCTGCTTGAGCAGGGTTGGATTAGATGATCCTTGGAGGTCCCTTCCAATCCAACCTCAACTATTCTGTGATTCTACGATTCTGTGATGCGCTCCCAAAAATAATGTCTTTAAAACAACCCACTGTAGCTGCTGAATTATTATTATTATTATTATTAATAATTATTATATTTAATTTATTTATTTTTTAAGGAAGTTATAGCAAGAGCGGAACATATACTAACTAAAAATCAACATAAAATACAGAAATCTTTACATGAAAATCTAGACATTTTGGGGAAAGAGAAATAAATCATTGGTACACACGATTGAACTTCAGTTCCACTATATTAGTGCTATCCGATCAAGAGAGAGACTGTTAATAATTTTGCAGAAAAAACAGATATATTCAACAAATACTTATTTTCTAATTTATCTAATTTTAGAATGGAGCAGCAAAATATGCTTTTATCATATCAGATGCTAAATTACCATCCAATGTATCCTACCTAAGAGTCAGAGGGTAGAAACATTTTAAAACAGCAATCCTAAAGGTTTAGCAAAATGTCAATTCTGCAGATTAATGAAAAAGAAAACTACAAATAATTAAAAATAAAAAAGAAAAAAAAAAGAGAAAAGAAAGCCATGTCATAGATAAGTTGTGGATTCTCTTTCCTCCGAGGTCTTTGAACAAGAGCAGATGGTATCAGGAAAACATGACTTAGCCAAAAAACATAATGTATTGGAGTTAATACCTGGATGAAATTAATACCTTATATTCAAGATTGAACAAGATGGTCATATTTTTCTTTCTTAGGAGAATCTTTATGAACTGAAAGGTCATATAAAACTATACAAAACTGAAATCTCAGCTGTATTGTGATGACATATGTTACAATGCTAAGGAAGAAGCCACCCTAATTTTTACACTGCTAGAAATTAAAGAAATTAAGTATCCCAAGATACAAACAGTAGGTTTCAATGGATTTTTAATCTGAAGAGTAATATCAAAAGTCAACATCATACCACATTGAGGAGCATAATCATTAAATAAAATTACATAAAAAGGTTAGATTTAGTCCTTAAGCAACAGTACATTTAAAATGGCAAAATATCGCTAACGATTATACCTCTTCCTCCTACTTCTCTTTGCATGCAGCCCCCAGTAAAGTTTTCTCCTGGTAATTAGCACTCCAGACTATTTAGGAAGCAGGTCAGTCAAGTTTGTGTGGGCATTCACAGAGGATGAAAACTTTATCAGGCACATGTTACACCTCTACTCAAAGATCTTTTTTAGAGGTTTCATGGATTTAGTTGGACAGCTATTGTTAAGATGAATATTGGAGCATAGTTTAGAGCTACAAATTCTCAAAATGCTCATCACAGGGAAATCACATTCATGTACTATAATTGACTTCTGAAAAAAAAAAAAAGCTTCTGCTAATGTGGAATTGATACAATTAACAGGTTTTGCTGTATTAAACTCATCACTGAATATAGTAAGCTGTTTTACTAGTCAAATTTCTCCTACAAAAGGAGTTTATTCACTATGGGACACCAAAATGCTGATCACTGTACAGCACACGAGGAGTGACATATTCCCTGCTCTGAGGCAGTATTCTGACATATGTTTTCAACCTTGCTCCAGTACAGTCTGACAAACTGACAAAATGTTTACTAATTTTAATGGATCAAGATCTGTTCTCTGGCAAGAACTGGTTCCCAAAACCCAAACCATCTGTATCTTACACACTGATCTGCTCTTCCTCACTACTTGTTCTTGCAACAGAAGGCAATGGGATACTGAGGTCATGACCAAGTGGAAATACTGTTTTACTTAGGTAAATTATCCATTAACACAAAAATCTGAAAGCATTAGTGCTTTGAATGGATACTGTGGAAACAAAAGCCATTCCCTTCAGGAGTACAATGTATAGACAGTGTATATACCAATATATACCAATGCTTTGCCATGGTATGTTCAATCCAACACCACAGTTACAGGCTGCTGTACTCGTTACTGGAGGCATGCTGTAGGCATACAGAATGGTAGGCACACAAAAATTAAAATGGGGGTTTTAATGGCAATGTTTTACCATACTAAGAGACCATGAGCTCAAATCCCAATATCATGAAACAGATAGGAAGACCACAGACTTAAATAATAAAAGGAGTCATACTCCTTTATCTCCTTCCTTGATTTTTAGTCCTTTGAGTTTACCTTTTTAAGTTGGTCTCCTTAACTATGAGGATGTTTAACAGAGATTATGTAATCTCACTTTTACAGTAGCTGATATTGGAACTTGGACTTGGAAAGACTTTTATGTATTTATTTATTTATTTATTATAAACAAACTATACTCTGCCTTTAAAAACAGACTCAATCCATGAACACACTGAGTAACTGAAATATACTATACTGACTTTTTTTTTCTTTTTTTTTCTTTTTTTTTTCTTTTTTTTTCTTTTTTTTTCTTTTTTTTTTCTTTTTTTTTTTTCCCAAGGAAGATACAGAATTTGGAGACTTGAAATAAAAACAAAGAATTAAAAATATATCTGAAATATGTCCTGCTAGCTCTGCTTTTAAAAAAGCTTGTATTTGTGATTGCTGAAGTGCAAAAGTTTCTACATGGGCAATTTTCTTAATAGGACTTAAAGAAATATGGTAGAAAGAAGCAACTTCAAGGAATAAAAGAACATCGATCATATGACTTAACTTTTCACTAAATTCAATGTGTGTGAAGCAACTATATTTAGTTGCGAGGCACTTCAGAAAAACAGTTGCTGTGGTTTAACCCTGGTAGGCAGCTAAGCATCACACAAACACCCATTCTCTTCCCCCACTTCCCATGGGATAGGGAAGAGAATCAAATGGTCAAAAATTGAAAACTTGTGGGCTGAGATAAAGACAGTTTAATAACTTAAAAGGAGGGTGAAGGAGAGGGGAGGGAAGGCAAAGAATAACAAAACCAAGGAAAAAAACAGTGATTCAAAACACAATTGCTTATTACCAGATGACTGATAATAGGGTAGATGCTGAGCAACGGCAACCATGCCCCCTCCCCCCCAATTTTTCTTGCTGAGCATGATGACGTGGGGTACAGAATAACCCTTTGATCAGTTTGGGTCAGCTGTCCTAGCTGTGTCCCTTCCCAGCTTCCTGTGCACCCCCAGCATCCTCACTAGCATGACAGCATAAGAAGCTGAAAAGTTCTTGACTCATTGTAAGCACTGCTCATCAGTAACTAAATCATTGATGTGTTATCTAAGTTTTCATCACAAATCCAAAACATAGCACCATACAAAATACTATGAATAAAAATAACTCTATCCTATCCAAAACTATCACAACAGTTCTCTTTACAGAAATGCTGCAGACAACAATGAAAAGATGGAACAAATAAAACATTCATTGGGCAATGTGACAACTGCTTTGCCCATTTAAAATTTTCTTTAGTTTTTAAATGATCAGAAGAGGGAAACTGGAAATATTTCTCTCAGAAATACCTCCATGCAGCTAGATAACAGTTCACATAGGATGTTATCCATAAAACATTAAAAAAAAAAAAGGCCACAGGCAAGATAATAGAAATATGGTTAACTACTAATCACCTAACCATTTCTTGGAAATGACCTGGGTAGTTAATTAAGACTTTAACCTTGAGTTTAATCTACAGTGTTGTTTTATCATCGTGTTATATGATAACAAACCTAAATGCAAACTTTATCTGATTGTAGCATTAACGCAAGTCAGTCATACAATATATGACAGGGTAATATTAACAGGCTTTTTGCAAACCTTATGAAAGGCAACAGCAGAATGAAAATTACTTACAAAATTGTTACTACAGCACTTCATAATGTGCGTGTTGACTATAGCTGAAACAATAATTTGTCACAGTTGTTTTTTGTTTGTTTTACAATGACACCACAGTATAGATGACAAAATAATAATAATAATAATAATAATAATAATAAAAGAATGAAGAACCTGTTGTAGTTCTCTACTAAGTTCTAAGAAGCCTGTCACTCTGATGTTACAAGTCTCATTGTGAAACAGGAAGGAGGAAAGAAAAATAATGTGAATATATTCGTTTAGGACAGGTGATAAATGGCACACTGACTATATTTTTCAGAAGCATAAATGCAGTATATCTTGTCCAGCTATAAGCTGCCTACAGAGCTCTCCCCAGAATTGTAAGGGGAGAGAGTAAGAAGGAGAGTAAATGCCTCATATTTCAGCCTGTACTCATGATGATCCCATGATCTTAAATGTGTTTTTGCATAAGCCACTTGCTTTGTTCTAGGTATTCCTTCACAAAATCAATGTGTAGCTATGAGATCACACCTCAGATGAGAAAGAGTCAGCAGAGCCAATTCAAGTCAAATTTTCAGGGTGCCTCCATTATCATATAATGTATCTACCTTGATATACAGAAATGTTTCCATGGAAATTATCACTTCTAAATTATTGTGGCTTATGCTTGTCTCCTTTATGTACAGCTGGATGTTTTTGTGCACGGAAATGGCATTTTACATGCAGAAGAGCAGCTGTCCTCTTTAGAAGGATATGTAGGGAAGGTTACTGGAAACATTTCTAACAATACAATGGTCTTGCAAACTTTAATTTGTCACACTGAGTGAGAATCTTTAAGAAATGTATTACTTTTTTCAACATAAATATTGTTTAATGTTTATTCACACTTCCAGGCAACTCATAGTTCATGAAAAGTGCATTAGGTCCTTGCCTCCCTAATGTTAGGTACATCAGTGATATTCTATCCTTTTTCAAGTTTTGTCCATATGTATTCATGGATAATACCATTTGATGCTCAGATATAAATTCAAACCAATGTCTTGGCATCTACCTAATATTTTGTTTACTAGGGTCTGAAGGTAAAATTTCTAAAATATTGTTCCACTACCATTTCCTTTCAAAATGTACAAGACCTCTTATTAGATTTTAATTTCTCTAGGCACAAAAATTGTTTTACATGTCCTTCTGTACACTTGCAAAGATATGAAATGATAGCCATAATAATGAAAAAAGGACATGAGGAGAAAAAGGAAAATAAATTTGCTAATTTAAAGAAACCTAAAAAAATCTATAACATTTAATAGTATCTCATCTGATTCCAACATTTTTTTCTTGATATATATATAATTTTCAATACAATATTATGCATACTTGAACAACTGTGTAAGTCACAAATATTGATACAAATTTATACTGGTTTTATACCATATTTTTAAATTTATAAATTCTGAAGATTCAAAGGCTTCATATAATTTAAGACACTTTTGGGATTACTTGATATCTGTTGCTTCTGAGTAATTTAGATTTGTGATAGACAATGATGGGAGACGTCTCTAATTTTCAGTATCATGCAACAAAAATTGCAGCACTATGGCTTCTAAACATGCTGCTGTTAAAAGCTGAAATTATTGAAAAAAAAACAACACACTGTTAAACAGTATTTAACAAGACAGAGAGAGATATACAAAGAGAATCTTAGTAACCATGATTCATTTTCTCTCTTGAAATCATAAACTATGGAGAAATTCTTTATACTTGAGGGGGAAGGAGTAAGTTGTCTTTTTTTTTTTTTTCTTTTTTTTTTCCCTAAGGTAGGCAAAACAATACTTTGGGGAAAATAATTTAAAATGACTGTTGCCATTATTGTTATAGATAGCATAATTTTATACCTATAACTAGTAGCCAGTTTCTTCTATCTTCCATCAGAAACTAATGGAGTCCAAAAATAGAAAACTGAAATTAAAAGTGAAAGGTTTCTTATTTTTCTAGCTTTTCTCTGTACAGTTGTTCCTGGCCACCTTAGGAGACAAGATACTCAGACACCTCTCATCTTATCTAGCAAATAAAGTATTACAATTAGCCTGAAAACATATACATGAACAATTGCATTGAACTTCACTCCTGTTGAAGATATCCTATTCAAATAGTCCTGTGTGGTAATGAATCTGAGCACATAGCAACAAAATACTGATAATCTTTTGGTAATGTTACTTTCTTTGATTTAGGTGTTCAAAATGTTTTAAAAATAAATAAGGCAATATCTGAGAGCTGGAATGAAATAGGAAGAAAAGCACTATATATATACAGAGGGGTAAATGTTATGCAAACAGGAAGGTATTACTAATAAAATGGAATGAAATGGGAAAGAGATTCTTCCAGCTTTTTTTTTTTTTTCTGTCAAAAAGTCAGAAAATATTATTTTACAAATATTAATGAAAACTAACAAAAATATATTATGCTTCTTGGACATATTGATATTTCATCTGTCCAGGCCCTAGGCATACGTAATCTACAAATGAAGTACCCAGCTACTGCTTATGCAAATTAAGGGATAGGACAGAAACGTTAACATAGTGTCATAAAGCAGGCAATCTCACTCACCAAATGAAACGCCAAGATAATTAATTTGTTTGCTTAAAACACTAATCTTAAAAAGGTTTTCTTTCCACCTCTTTATGATTTTAAGATACATAAAGCAGTCAATGAGTTCTAAAATAAACCAGTTTTAAATTATCATTGGATAGAGGAAGCAAAAGATCTATTTACAGGAGAATGTTAAAGAAGGATTGCTAACATTACAACGGGAAAGAGATCTACACGTACATTTAAACATTGCATCAAAAGCAAAAAATAATTTTAACTTTATTTTAACTTAATAATTTTAACTTGAGAAGCCTTAATTACTTTCTGTCACCAGCATCTTCTTCAAAGATATCATAAAATGGGTTATTATTATTAATCTTCTGTTTGTATTTTAGACATCTTCAAAGGTTAAATCAGTTAAAACTCTAGCTAGATATGTTCTTTTCTCATAAATAGTTTAATTCAGATTAATACTCATAAATACCCCAACTAAGGTGAATACTTCCATATGTATTTTATCATGCTTAAGCACATACTGAATTGTAAATTGAAAAAAAAAAAAGAAAAAGTTTTTTTAGCCAGTATATTCATAAAAACTCTTCTGCATAAAGGAAAACTTATCACTTCACTTGAACTGATGTGTAGACAACATCTCTCCTTTTTATAGACATGACTCTGCTCCCTTTGATAACACAGCAAAAAAGTAAGACATTGTAAATCCAAATAAGAGTTTATGCAATTTATGTGCATAAAAGGAATATTATTCCATGTTCTGCGAAATCTGAATGAAATCAAAGTAGGTAGACTCTTTTTCCTCAAGCCATGATCACAGGACTGTAAAACAGCTGAAGGCCCCATCTAAAGCAGAGATTCCCATTGTCTGACTGAGATGGTAGCATCATAAAAAGAATTTTGCTCAGCACTTCTCACTGGCTTTTCTCAGAGTGCACAGATCACTCATCAAAGAGGTGCTTGGCAGAGCCCCAGTGTAACAGTGCCCTCAAACTTATGCTTAATTTTATGCATGTTGTCAGTTTTACTATTTTCATTATGGTAACACATGTTCTGAGACATTCATCCAACATTTTAATGGACAAGGGACCATTAAGAGGTGACTATAAACATACTATTTTTCTTTAAATTTAGTGCAGAGATTTATATGCAGCATGCGATTGTCCTGAAAATGCTCTATAAACCTTTCCCCAGAGCCACAAATTAAAAACAGAAAAAAAGTTGAGACGCAATTAATTTGGGAAAAATCAAGCTGTTAATGAAACTGGGGGAGAAAAATGGTATGTTACAGTTCAGTATTTGTGGTTATCAGTAATATTAACTATGTAAAGAAGTATTCTCTAAGATTTTAAACAATTTTCTTTGAATATATTTGCTTCAATCCACAGTTTTATTTCCTGGATGATAGAGCTAAAGATCTAACCAGAAAATATCAAGCAAAATTGACAGGGAATCTTGCTTTTATTATTATGATGATGATTTTTACCCAGTTACTCTATTGGTCATAGAAATACCATTGCTTTTGACTTATACTAGTATAAGAATTCTGTGTTTCCAGTAAAGGATATAAACAGAAAAGTAGCACTGAGCAATATGCCATCTGTCTTGCTACAAATGAAAACTACAGCAGATAAATCAGATAGTCCCAGCTCTCTTGTGCTCAGATTCTAATAAAGACATTCATAACACAAGCCAGTTATCTACACCTGTGTGAGGTGAAGGATACAACCATTATCAAAGTATCTTAACTTTGAGTCTACTGTTTTCATAAACACAGAAAGACTCCCAGGTAGATCAAGTGGAATTCATTTTGTATTCCTTAAAATGGAGTCACTTATGACTGACTAGAGTCATGACCTTGCTGCTTTCATACAGGAAAAAAAAATTATCCTCTATTATCTGCATTGCAGAACACAGATTTCTTACTGCAATGCCTCAGTACCATTCAATATGAATCACTTGCGAGATTGAGAGCCAGATGAGATGTCATAGTAAGTATAAAAGAGGAAGATTACACCTTAAACACACTGGCAAATCAATGTCCAAAGGAGGAAATATAAATACCTATCATGCAAGCTGCATATTCCACCAGTAGCAGGGAAGCTAGTTTTATTGTCTACAGTAACCATATCAAAATGATGGAATAAAGTTTTCTTTTTTTTTGTTTAATATTTTATTTTGTAAGAAAATCTCCTGTTAAACTATAGACATATAGAGTTGTTCCTTAGCGTTTAAGGAGTTCCAGTCTTTCATTCTCCTAGAGAGGACATAACATTGATTTTAATGAATGAATAATTACTTTTTTTTGTTTTCAGGAAAAAGATAGAAAAGTAAAATTGAAAAGAATTTTAAAATCTTAGGGTGATTTTATTCTTTTATTCATTTTCTTTCTCTGTTAGAACCTGTCTTAAGTCTTTTCACATTCGAGAAACACATACTCAACTTTGCTTATTTATTTAAAATAACTTCACATGCATATTATCAAAAGATCTGATGGTCAGTGTGACTGCAGACAGTGATGTTACAACAATAAAAACGTTGAGAAAAAAGCCTCTGTGTGACCCTGGCCAGTGATTCTTTTCTATATATGTAAAGAAAGGAATAAAATGTAATACAAGAAAAGAAAAACCTTAGCTATAATTCATTTGCTATTAGACTTCACTTTGTTTTCCCTGTAATTCATTGAAGTTATAAATATTAAACAGACCATTGAAATAAAAACTTTAAAGAACGGACCAGATGCCAAGCTTCAACCACTTAAATTTTATCCCAGTTGTCAGTATAGCATATAGACATTGTATATTAGCATTATGGCAATATAATTTTTAATCTTATTAATTTTTAAAACCTAGTGATTTTCAACTTGTGGTCTGTGGGTCTTCAAAGTGTTTGTAAAAGGTAAATAAGAAAAAATGTTATGAACAACAGTATTGTAAGGAATTGGGAAGGTTTTAAGCATCCCCAGGGTAAAAAAGGAAAGAAAAAAAAGAAAAAAAAAAAAGAAAAAAGGTTTTCAACCTTAAGTTCAAACTCCCTTTTGAGAAATAACAGGACTACCTGAAGCACTTCAATGTAAATAAATATAAAAATAGATCAAAAGTTCAAGCAAAATCTCAAACTATACAACTAAAATTTATTTTCTTTAAAATCATGAAAACATATGATTTCCCCTTTTCTAAATCATATGTTTTGTGAAAACCTAAAAAAAAAAAAAGACCCCAAACAAACGCCAGAGTTATCTTACCAATGATAAAAAGAATTTCCACTGCAATGTCACTGACAGTTGTGCTTCGAGTTGTAGACAGCTCATCATGGCCAATAAAGCAAACATTATAAGGTACAGTCACAGCAACATAAAACGTTGCCAGTAAAATAAGCCAGTCCCAGCCAGCTTTAAAAGTGCTAAAATGCAACAATATGAATTTGGATTTTTTTGCATCTGAAACTTTGTATTCTGGAAATGCTGGTTTATCTACAAAAACATTCTGAAAAGAGAAAAAAATGTAATGAGACAAAAGATTAATTTGATCACACAGACATTTCTTCTAATATAGCTTTTTTTTTTTTCCAAAATTACAAAGAAATATGACAGTCAAATTCAGGCAAGAATTAAAATTGTAACATATCTTTCAAAAACACAAACATATTTACATATTATTTTAAACTTATGCACATTCTTTGAGTTTTTCCTATTTTTGGAAGGATTTTTTGCTAAAAACAAATATTACAAATGCTGAAAGACAGATTATTCTTCACTGTTAGTGCGATTTTTTCATCTTGAAAATCTGAATCAAAGAGTAGTCTTTTAATCTCACAATTAAAATGCATCATAGAATTCATACATCATCTAAAAGCTACACTGGTATGAAATACTGAGAATTTACCTGTAAAATAAAGATTAAAAGTAAATTAGAAAATGTATCTGCTGTTTTCAAAAGATTCAAAAAAGAAAAGTGGCAAAACATGTTGAAGAAAATATCCTGAACAAATTAAAATATTTTCTTAGAAAGAACAGATATAGGTTCCAATTCAAATGACTTGAACAGTGTATCACCAGTTCTGTTGTGGGTTTAGATTAGATTTAGATTAATTCACGATCTCCCTAGAGAAGCATATTTTAAAATATTTTTTCTTGTCTTGTCTCTACACTAACATTTTTAACAAGATCTCTTTGTTGCTAACACAGTCCTCATGTTTATTTAGGTACATGGTTCTGATGATGGAATAGCTTTTGTGAATGTTGGGGCAGAAAGAAGATTAATGAGGAATGCCATAAATAGAATCAGAAGGGGATGGAATCTTGCAAACTATTTCTTCCTCTGTTGGGTGAATTCTGACTAAAAAGCAATGATTTTCTGCCAGACAGGCTAAAGCTTTGTGTACATAAGGACATAATACTGCAAAATGGGAATAAACCTATGGAATGTAATAGAAATTGCTGAAGACAAAATATCCTTTCTATGTATATTTTTAGAGCTGTGGAGAGGTTGTTTCAGACTAGGTCTAGCCTGGTCCTGTGGATTGGACAGCTAGTTGGAGAGTCCTGGTTTAGTTTCATATCAAGGTATCCAGTTCACATGCCCTGAGACTGCTATGAACCAAAGCACAATTAGTAAGAATTCTTTTGAAAATTCCACTCTGATATAAACCAAAATACTGATGTAGACCCACCATAATATGGCTTCAGAACTGACTGCCTTCACCGTTAGATAATGCCTAGCTTTGTCTTGAACCTTGAGTCTTTATCATCTAACAAAGGTCTCTGCATAAAAGACTTCAGTGCAACAAACAAGTTTTATAAATACTTAGCTTTCATACTCCAGAGTTTAACAAAACCACTTGCCCTGCTGGAAAGCAGCATGTAGTTCATGAACTGTCTTGTGTTATTTACTACAAAAATCTTGCTCACTGTCGTTGTGCCCCCAGTTAATGCTGTGCCAGTAATGAAGAGCTTCACAAAACAATATTGTGTATTCAGCAAGCTATGATTGCTTCTGATCTCAAAGTTACTACGAATATAAAAAAGACAACTGCATGACTCCAGACTTAATTACATTTGCGTTGTCTGTCATAGCCTTTCTGTCTGTGCAATTCTTTTGAAATACTGATATCCTTCTCTTCTCCATTCTTGGTTCTCATTCATGAAGCTGGAGGACTGAATTCTCGTTGTTTCTATTGGTCCATTCTTAATCACGAAGAAGAAAATGTTCCTATTATGAATTTGAATTCAAACCCTTAAAAATAAATTCACTAAATGAAGTAAATGAGTGCTTAACACACACATTTTAAACCAGTATAATATCAGCTGCACAAGGATTTTGACAGTACAGGAAAGTCACCAAAGGATATTTAAAAGTCACATTCCTAAAAATATTGCTGCACTATCAAAATATCATTGGAAGATATTCTGCAGCTTTTTGTTGTTAAATTTTTATACTTCTTTAACATTTAATATTTTAAAACATTTTTGACATTCTAAAAATATTAACATTTTAAAACTTCTTTTCAACATTAATCTTTTTTTCTTTAAAATTTTTTAAATAATTAACATTTTTTTTATCATTTACAGTTTACACTCAATGAAAGGGACTGTATGCCCTCTGAGACATACACCAGCTGTGTATTCTCATGTTCTTAGTCCAGCCAAGATTTTTCTGCTATTAATTTCTAATGTAGTAATGTCTAGAGCAATGTATCTGTACTGCTGCTTAACTTTGGTGACCAATAAGAGGTGGTGGAACAACTAGGTTTTCAGGGTGTTCATGATACATACCCTTTATCTACTTTTTCCAGGAGAAAAAAAGGAGACCATTTCTTTCTTGTGGCACTATCACAGATTTTCGAAGGTGTTTAATAAATATTTTTCTCTCTAGTTCAGAGATCATGGAATCACCAGCAAATGGAATCAGGAGACCGACTGTATTTTTCTGGTCTGCTTTGTGACCACGTCTCTGAGCATCTCAGTCCTCTCTTTTTAACTTGGAATTCCTTGACACATTCTGTCTGTTTACTTACATTTAAAATTTTTGTATAAACATATGAGAATATAGGCCCTAACTTGAAGTAGAGTTTTTTTTGATGCTAGTGAAAAACAACAAATAAACTAAATACTGTTCTGAGATTTTAAGAAAAACTTTTTCTGAGAAACAGTTCTGAGAAATTTAATAATGGGATTTTCCTGAGGTAAATGAATGTCTATTTACAGTATAGCTAAATACACTGTCTTGTTATATGAAGTGTAAAAAGTACAATAGTAGGTAGAACTGCACTTAAATTTGCTTTACTCCTCTTGTTATAATATGATTAGGACATTTCAAAGGTAACTACTGACCTTTTACAGCACTTTTTTTTTTCCAAAAAAAGAACAGTACAAAGAGTACATTAAAAAAAAATTTACACCTACATTATTAATTTTTAATTTGTTCTTCTCTCTCCTTTGTAGGTGTCCAGAGATATGATAAAGGACAGCTCTACTCCGTCTTCGAGCTGAATCGAAATGTGACCCAGCTCTTCCTCTTCCTTTCCATTTTTCTGTAGAACAGAAGTGAGAGTCCATTAAACATCAGAAAATGACACTTCAGCCTTTGAGAGTTGAACTGTTGACATTTTAGAATTTGCTAGAAATAAGATTGAATATATAGATTATACACACATTTTTATGCACCTATATATACATTTTCTTGGTTTTCTTCAATATTTTGCAGTTAAAAAAACAAAATCCCTCTCCTGAAGGGCAAATAAAAGTCACTGTTAGGTTTTAAAAGTCAAATGTCTTCACTCAATTCAGACGCAATTAATTCCATCATATGATTTCATAGATAAGTTTACTGGTTCAGAAAATGAAATCGTGATTACTGACAAGCATCAAGAGTGCCTAGGATTAACCACTTCAAGGCAAACAAACAAACAAACAAACAAAAATAACAATTTACTTTCTCCTTTTGTGGTCTACTTTACAAAACTAAGACTTGTACTTGGCCTGCATTATATCAGAATGTGTTAATTCGCACGCTTTCTCATTAGTAATATTCAAATTTTAATTTGAGTCTTTTAGATTTCTAATTTTCCTTCCACATGGTCACTGTCATGATCATTTGACATGTGTTTTTTTTTGTGACATGAAATCTATTAGGGTAAAAACTGGATACTGTTTTGAAAAGATTTTATTATTATTTTTTTTTTCTTCAGATATCTGTAATTGTCGGTCATGGGAAAAAAAATGGTTCTTGCTTATACAGCAGTAAATTCAAGGTAACTCCACTGACTCTGACGGAATTACAGAGAATTGACGCCAGGGTAAATGAAAGCAGACATTTTGCAATGTGTCAGGATTCAGAAAAAAAGAAATTGTGGGAATAAAGGAAGAAGCTGCCTGTCAAACAGGTTTAATTAAAGTCAACTCAATGCATACAAATTAGGGAGAAGGGGGAGCAGGGGGAAAACAAACAACACATTCAGTACAGCCTGAAATTAACAAGAAAAATAGCTACATCTTGAAACCTGCCTATGAAAATCAAGAAAGATTGGGATTAGAAAATCGGTGCATTTTTGTCTCTACAAAAAAGAAGCATAAATAAAGAAAAGCTATAAGAAACAAAACTTTCCAAACTTCTTAGTGAAGAATGCTTCATTTAATTCATGCAAGAGACCTCTCCAAATGAGGATTTTTTACATGTCGGTGAGGAGGAGAAGGGGTAAAAAAATTAAAAATATACATGTTAAAAAAGATGCACTGCAAAATGAAATTAGTTACTCAAAAGAAATCTGGGGAAGGTGGAAGAAGAAGCCCCATACTTCATACTACAGTTTCCTTATCTCCACTTTCTGTCTACAAAGCATAAAATTGCCAGAAACAAAGAAATGTAAAACAAATTTGGAAAATGCTCAAAAAAAAAAAAACAAAACTTTTTACTTTTAAACTTCCATCTCTCCATTATCAAACCATTTAAAACACGAACTAAATTTTTAAAATGTTCTTAAATTGTGGGTGAGTGCAGACTGCTTATCCACTTCTCTGAGCACAAAATCTGAATTTGTTGAATTGGGTCTCCACTGTAGGGTTGGATAGCTGTACATATTTTTGCCATTTCAGTTTAAAATCTTCTTTAGCACTTGCAGGCTTCCTTTTCTTATCTTTCTCAACCTAAATTGTCATGCTAGATGAAGCCATTCAGTTTACTCTGCTGCCTCTCCAGGTAGTCAATAACGCATGCTTCAGACATGCTATCAGACATGTTGAGAAAGCAAGAAAATATCTTTGCCCAGTTTTTGGCCAGCAACATTTTCAGGACTCTTCCAACAAATGTTTTGTTCTCACAATCCCTTGTATTTAATACCTCTTAGGTCTTTAACCTACAAAGCACAAGATAGTCTACCCCAGTAGGTGGTGGATACAACAGCCTATGTGCATTGAGATCCATGCTGAGTCACGTTGCATAAAGCAGGCACAGTGCCTTCAGGCAGAGTTTCTTTGAGTACTTTCAGCAACCCCAACAATGCAAGGCTCTTCTAGCATAGTAGTCCATTCAAGCAGGTCCTTGTTCCAGAATAACTTACAATATTCAAGATGTGGATACACAGTCGCTTTATGTAATACCAAAATAATGCTGTCAGTTTTGTTCCTAATGGCTCCTAAATTTAGATTTGCGTTTTTTTTTTTTTTTAACCCATTGAACACTGAGCTGAAAACTATCCACAACTCCAACATCTATTTCCAGAATGGTAAACATTACTACAGACATAATCAAAGTATGTACAGTCAGGTAAGACTATTTTTTTCCTATGTATTACTGATGCTGATTTTACACTTTCTGTCCACTCTTTAAATAAAAGTTCCTTATAAGATTTTCAATTTTATGTGCCAATGATCTTATAATATTTTGGTTTAGATAGATCCCATCTCTCCTACATAAGTTTAGCATTCCAGCTAATAAGAATTCTGTAGTCATTAACCTACTCAGACTGTGGGGCTTGATATGGCACTTAGAATGACAGTAGTCATATGTTTGCACAGCCAGTTACTTCTATCACAAACTGATTCCATAATTTCTAAAGGATTAATGCTACATTTATATTAATAGAAGCCATTCAAGTCCTAGAGACAGCAAAACAAAGATAGAAAAGGAAAGTGTAAAATTCCTTACAAATTACTAATATTTTTTCCCTTAAGCAGAAAAAAAGATTTTTTATTGCTGTTATTAAAAGTGAAAAAAACAAATTCCCTAAACTGATATGATGTCATCAGACAATGTAATTGTTAGAGCTGTGTTCTAGCTCATAACATAAAACAATGAATGATGTTTGTGAATTCTCCGGCTTCTGACCTTTCCAGTACCTTTAGGAAAAGTAGCAATCCTGATCCCAACTAAACTACTTTTTTCACCAGCTGTCTTGATGTGTGTGCAATTATTATCTGCAAACTTCATTCTTTTCCATACTTAATTTACTGATCAGTATTATGAAGGAGATAGTTTTTTTTTTTTTTTTTAATATACAGCTGTTTTTACTGATATTTAAAAATGGTTATGTACCTGACAGATTTACTTTCCTTTCAATGGATGTTAGACAAAAAGACACCACAGTGAATCCAACCAGTAGAAAGGCACTTTAAATGCTGCTGTTTTATTTTTAGCTTGTGCTTAAAATCAAAAGGATTTCTCATCTCCCCAAGTACTGTAAGAAACCAGTGTTTTAAAAAAAGCTGTTTGGGGGTTCTATTGCCTGGCACTTTTATACGCTCCTTCCTTTGTGATGATAATCCCCCCCAAATAGGTGTTAAAAAGGATGTTTTGCAATTTAGTCTTAACTCCCCTTTTACTTGATGAGAAATGTGGTAATATGTTTTTTAACTCTCTTGAAGTTCTTCAATGCCTTTTTTTTTTTCTTTAACGAGATTAGCTATAACAACACAATCATCACATATGACAATCTCGTAAATCTTTTCCGAGAAAAGAAACTAACAACAACCCCTCTCTGCCAATCTTACCACTACTCTCATAACAGCTTGAGAACTCATAAACTTGTCAGGCACATGAAAAGCACCAGAAAATGCAAATGCCTTTGTAGCCAATGACTTTTTTGTTTTATAAAAACATGATATATCAAGCTTACACTTAATAGAAAGTGGAGGTTTAAGTCTTTTCTTGTCCTTTTGAAAAAAGTCACAAATTCTGATATGCTCCACTACGCTTGTGCTGCCTTAACAACACAATACAAAAGAACCTTATTTACTGACCAAATTCAAACCTAACCTATGTCTGCTCTCCTTCAAATCACAACTGAGTAGTCAGAGCATAGCACTGGATATTCCTTGGAAAGCAAATCCGTCCCATACATTCAGATACATGTTAATCTTGAGCCATAGACTCATGCAATCTACAGTAAGTAACTCCAATGTGACCCAGAAACGTTACACTCACTCCACAGTAGACATGCTGTGGCATGAGGGAGATCATGAAATTGA
This sequence comes from Anser cygnoides, assembly GCF_040182565.1. Taxonomy (NCBI): domain Eukaryota; kingdom Metazoa; phylum Chordata; class Aves; order Anseriformes; family Anatidae; genus Anser; species Anser cygnoides. Next base: position 39,171,605 of record NC_089874.1, on the reverse strand, counting down.
TGTCTTTTCATAAAGTGAACCTGCTCAAGCTGTAAATGTTGCACACTACTGGCAAAAAAAAAAAAAAAAAAAAAAAGTCTCATCCTTGATATTTTTCTTATGGCATTAATCTGTATCCCTTTGAAACAACTACATTCACATTTTTCCTCAGGTTACGTATTATTACTAAAAAAAGAAAAAAAGAAAAAAGAAAAAAAAAAGAAAAAAGGAAGGGGGGAGGGGGGGACGGAGGGGGGGAGGGGGGGAGGGAGGGAGGGAGGGAGGGAGGGAGGAAGGAAGGAAGGAAGGAAGGAAGGAAGGAAGGAAGGAAGGAAGGAAGGAAGGAAGGAAGGAAGGAAGGAAGGAAGGAAGGAAGGAAGGAAGGAAGGAAGGAAGGAAGGAAGGAAGGATGATTTTGAGGAACACAGGATAAAGCAATATGAAAAGATTTTGAACAAACAGGAAAAAAAAGTCAAAAAAAGAGATTGTAAGGAAGGCTGGTATGAGTTTTTCTAGGTTTTTAAAAATCTTTCACTAACTTTAAGGTATTATTCTTCAGGGTACACCACACCAGCAATTGTCAATATAGAGAAAACTGATACAAACCTGCTTTGTTATTAATGACAGAATAAAAGCACTACCATGGCCAATATGCTGCAGGAGGTCTGTTAGTTTCATGACATATTCTTTCTGTCAACAACAGTCAAATATTCACAGAACTATTAGGTGTATGGTGGATCCAGGTTAGCCTCTAGCCACTTTTTTCCTCTGTTAACTGATTAACTGATTCAATGAGAAAACGTACTTAATGCACATACCAGCTGAAAAGCTCTAAATATTATTACAAAATATTTTCAAAGGGACTAATTTTTACACAGAAACAAATGTATGATCTTCATCATTTTAATATTACACCTTCAGAGAACAATAAGAGAAAAGAAGCAATGGTATACATTACTCCTTGTCTCATGGATTGGAAAGACTTTTAAACAGCAGTAAGCTTAATGAGATAAGCTGCTGATTCTTCCATCATGAAGAATTAGGAGGTGGAGGAAATACACACAAAGACCAGGGATTTCTCTTTCTCTCTACCTCCACTTCGGTTGTTGAAGGGTGTGCATTCCCAAATAAATATATTTTTTTATTTTTATTTTTTTTATTTTTTCCCAGAAGCTGGTATTTAGACATATTTCATAAAATTCAGAATTGAAAAAAAAAAAATCCAAGTAGGTGCATCTTTCTTTGGCTACTTCTAACAATAGACTGAGATCCAACAGAACAAGGAAGCTAAACTGATTTTAAGCTATTTCTGTTTGTGAATATTACTGCCTTCTCCCAGGTTTTACCTGAAAAGTTGCAAAATCACTAATAAAATAAAATACTCCAACTCCAAAAAAACTATTTCATAACTGCATTAAAATAGTTTATTCACCAACCCATTACTACACATTTATAAAGCGTTATCTCACTAGGGGAAATATTGTCATTTTGATTATGCCACTAAATTTGAAACATATCTTCTAATTTATCTGAAGTGACTATTGATATGTAATTATACAGTACAAAATTTATTGTTAAATAATTTTTACTGGGTTACTACTTATTTTTCAGCTTTTTTTTTTTTGACATCTTTTATTTCCTGATTCTTTAAGTCATTGAGAAACTTTTCATTGACACCCACAAGTGTCTCCCTGTACATGAATATAATATTTAAGGCCATAAATTCAATGAATTTAAAGTGCCCCATTCTATCCCCCCTTTTAATTCCATGATAATAGAATGATTAATGATTAATTAATGGAATGATTAATGATTAATTCACATACTTTACTTACTGATATTTTGCCCCCCAAAGTGTTTAATTTAATATATTTTTTTATTTCTAATCTGAAGTGGTGGTAGTTTCACACTCATTGATGTTTTTACATATTAATTACATAAATGATTTGCACAGAAGTGATAATACAGTATAAACTTGTTTATTTGGAAGGTTAAAATGAGAATAAAATCACCTGAGTAATTTCTACCTTGTAATGAAAGCAAGAGTTTTGACAAATAAGGACTTGTTTTCTTAATACATTTATCTACAATTCAGAACCAGATCAGTCACCACTAAAAGCATTTTGTGGACAGGACAATTTGTCCAAAAGTAAGGCATGGGAGAAAAACAGTTGTTTGTTTGTTTTGTTTTGTTTTTAAAGTTAGTTTAAAGAGCTAAAATGCATATAAGTTCAAAAACCTGTCTGTTTTTATGTGGTCAATGAAACACCTACAAACTCTGATTTCTTCTCAAGGAATGAAATTTTCAGAATATGATAATGACAGGTGATAAACTGTTTTACAACCTTAAAACTGTCTTTGCCATGGCTAGGCAGAACTTGCTTTTAATAGACATTATTTACGAAGTCCTTGTAGGACCTCAAAGTCGCTCTGAGGAGCCACTGCATGAACTACATTCAGTATAGCTGCAAATATAAGTGAATTCTGCAAATGTTCCTGCTACCCTTACTTGTGTTTCTGAAGACAGAGTACATGTACAATACACTTCCTAGTTCACATAGTCTCCTAATTAATAAAATGTAACACACCAGGCTATGTCTAGGTCTGTGAAAGTCTTAAGTTTATTTACAAGGTTCTGCAAAGCTAACTCCCTCCACCTATCCCCCAAAACACAAACCTTAACATACTACACACACAACTTTGAAGATCTCTTCTAATTGGCAACGCACATACTGAACACATTTGTGGTTTCTTCCGTGACGTCTGCTGTCAGTTTTACATGTTTGAACTAGCAAACTCTGAAAGGAAAATCTGAAGATATTTTCCACTCTCTGTCCTCAACATATTCCAACAACCAGAAAACCACCAAGCTGAAAACCAAAACAAACAAAAAACTCCTACAAAACTCATCTTTTGATAACTTGTCTTTTAAAAATCTAAGGATGCTTGCATGAGTTTATCTAGGAAATAGTGAGTCAAATGGTTGCTAATGCATTTATTCTCTCACCCTTCCAAGATATTCTCCAGAGTACATGCTGCCTCCTCAACATCTGCACATTCATTTGCTTAAGAATGAATGTTTGCTTTTATTTTTTTTTTTCTCTCTCTCTACATATACTGCAAAGGACATTTCTCCCTCACCTCCAGTACATATCCTTATGTCTCTAGGAGCTGCTGGAATAAAACCACCATTTACTTTTAAAACGTGGTATAATGCTAAAGTAATGGCCGTGAAGATAATACTTCTAAGGGTTCAAGACTCAAATACAACATATTTGCTTGCATAGAGAAGGTGCAAAGGTATATGCTCACACGTATCTGAGGAAACAAGGAGCAGAAAGACAGCTCTATATGCATCTCCTAGGTGTTTGCAGTCATGCACTGCGCAAGAGGAAAGCAGGTTCTCCTTACTGAGGACAAGAGATTCAAACTCTTCCTACTCTGATGGTCAGCCAGGAACAAAGTCACCCTTGAGAAGATGTAACAGAGTCATTGCAGAACAAGGGTTTCCATGACGTGTAGTTCCTTTGAGCAGAGGAGTCAAACTATTCTGCTATCTCACCTCCTGTATTGACACAAGTGCATGATGTCCCATGCATCCTGAAACAATTCTACCTGCTTTAAGTAACGAATATCTAGGTGACAGTACATCCCCTTCTAAATACCCTGCCTCCTGACAGGCATAATGTGTTTTAAAACTAAATTTTGTGCTCTGAATATTCACTGCTGTAGCTTGAACTATCAAGAAGTAGCTGAGAACAATTAAGCAGAATAAATCAACCTGCACATTACAGAATTTATTAGAAGAGACCACCCTTGCCCTCAGCAGACATTTTTTTTACACAAAAATACGGAATGTAAAATGGTTGGCATATGTTATTTCACTTTGGCATACTGAAAAGAACCACCACTCCCTCCAACAAACAACGTGTAATCAAAATAAATCTGTCTTCTTAGAAAGAATTAATAGGAAGTCAGAAAAGGCTCACCATTTAAACCATAACACTGCAGCTTAGTTTAATCCATAGTGGGAAAAGGTGTCCAGCTTTTCATTTACAATTATTACTGGGATAAGAACATCTTTTCCAACAGGAAGGCTAACCTGGCAGGGAAGCCTTTCAACTAGGAATGATGGGAGGAGAATATGATGACATGTTTCCTGGGGGGGGCAGGTAATTGGGAATAAACCCATGCACTAGGACAGGATGAGGGCCAGCTAGCAGGCAAGCAGCTTGCCAAGCAAAACCTGGAGGTTTTGGTAGCTACCAAGACGAGCATGGGCAAACAATGTGTCTGGTGGTAAAGAAAGCCAACAACACTGTGGGATGCATTAGAAAAGAGTTGCCAGCAGGTTAGGGGAGGTGATCTCCTCAGTACTGGTGAGATTCATTGTAAATGCTGGTTCCAGGTCTGGGCTCCCCTTTAACAGGACAGAAATGGACACGCATTAACACAGTGAGTCCAGCAAAGGACCACAAAGATGTCTAGGTGTTTGGAGCATCTAACACATGAGGAGATGTTGAGAGAGCTGGGACTGATCAGTCCAGGGCAGAGAAAGCCCAGGAGGAAAAATAGTGTGCATAAATACCTGATAGGGGGAAATAAAGAGGAAGCCAGACTTTACTTAGTGATACCTAGTGAAAGGACAAGAGGCCATGGGCACAAACTGAATACATGAAATTCCATTTAAACATAAGGATTTTTTTTTTTCCACTTTGTAGGCAGTCATATATTGGAACAGGTTGCCCAGAGAAGTGGTAGAGTCTCCATCGTTGGTAATACTCAAGACACATACTAAGTGACCTGTTCTAGCTGACCCTGCTTTGAGTAGGTGATGGGAATTGGTGTAGACATTCTCCAGAGGTTCCTTCCCACATTAAATATCAGGTGATTCTCTGGTTAATATTTATTACATACATTTTTTTTATACTAATGCTGGAGTATATTTCTACAACAAACTTACAGGTGGGGCAACAAATGCAGTGCTGAAACCAAGCTGACAATATTGAAAAGATGAGGGCTCTAAGAACATTGCCATGAAATAGGGTGCATGAGATAGTGATGGAGGGAAGGATGGTAAATTAAGTTTTAAAACAAAACAAAACAAAATCAAAAACATATAAGAGTTGCTGATTGTCACAGCACCTCTTAAGGACTGTCATACACAAGTTTTTCCCTTTATCTTATATGAAAGTTTCAGGACAAAGTCCTCTCTAATCATTGCATGATAGGACAAATTTCACTGGAAACTTTTATACAGAGGAAGAAAAGAGAAAATCTGTTAAATTTGTATTTAAAATGAGACATTCAAAAGAAAAGGTCACAGACAGTGTCTGACATTTTGGCTGAGTAAAGGAAAATCAGGCAAAAAAGTGGACTTTTGCAGTCACGTTGGCACAAAGGAGAAACTGAAGTTGTGTGAACACATGAGATAAAACTTAAATGTGCTGCAGAAAATCAAAGGGAAAATCAAACAAATATCTCCTTATAATAAAACCATAAGTTAAATCATGGTTTCAACATGAGTAACAAGGGAAGTAACAACTAGGGATCAGGAAGAACAACCAGGATCAGAGTGTACCACACAAGGCAGACAAACGTCACTAGTCATAAATTTATAGCAATTCTTAAAACTCAAGCCACCAACACAGAGCAAAAAACTGAATGGGCATTTGCTGGTGTAATGCAAGTCTTCACGAGTATGTTCACAGTCAGAACATGGTTGGGATCTAGAAGGAATATTAAGTTTTAAATGTGTAACAGCAAACATGAGTAAAAATCTGCTTAGATTTTCAATTTAACATGAACCCACATCAAAAGCTGGAGACCATTTTAATCCATCCTAAGCTGAGCATTACAGCTACAAAATGTTTAACAGATAAACAATAGTTAAATAATAATAATAATCATCATTCCTACACCTATTTCAAACTATCACTGGTATATTAAATGTGATTTCTCAGTGTAACCTGAAAACTTGCATCTCTCATAATGTAAATAATTAGCCTTTAGAGAACAGATGTTCAAACAATTTCTCTTCTGCATGATCCTATACCATGTTTTAATAAACAATTTTCCTAAAACTTTCATAAGTGTAAGGTTTCCTGTCTAAAGAAAGAATTAGATAAAATGCATTATACATTTTAAATATTTTACTTCAACATGAAGTGATTGGTTGAAGTTGTATGTAAGGGGAATCTGCAAATATACTTAGTATTTCTTTAGGGACCCAGGAGTTGGACTCAATGATCCTTGTGGGTCCCTTCCAACTCAGATATTCTATGATTCTATGATTCTTCCATCTTTCAGCTCAGAAATTCTGAGACATATTCTCTGTAAAAAATGAAGAATGTAAAATCCCTCAGTTATTCAGGGTTGAAAAGTGAAGATGAAATTATTTGTTGAACTGTAAAGAGGAGGCAGACATTGTTAGAATAAATATTGAATTAAGAATTTTCATCAACGCAGGGAAACATAACATTTCCTATTTTGAGTACTAAGAAGTTATAAAAGAAAGCTGCATTCCAATTCCCTGTAAATATTATTTTTATTGAAAACTAATATTAAAGAGCAGCAAAAGTTGAATACAAATTGTTAGATTTCCAAAGAATAAATTAATATATGATCTGGAAGGACAGATCATATATTAATTTATTCTTTGGAAATCTAACAGGTCTCTGATTTAACAGTGTGCATGAGAGAGAGTTCAAGTAGCTGTGACTCTCAAAAACTACATTCTTATCAATATTGGGTTCAATTCACACAAACCTTCCTTTTTGTCTTCTGCAGCAATCTTCACTTTTGTGTCTGTTATATCTTTGAAAGAGGCCAGAAAGAGTACTACATCTCCTTTTTCATTCTTTATAGGAACAATATCCAATAGGCACCAGAATGAAGACCCTGTAAGGATAAAAATGAATTTAATTCAAACAGCTGTCTTTTAGCAGAGAGAGAAGGAAAAAAAAAAAAAAAGTGAATCACTAAATCTACAACTAATGCAATTCTAAAAAAAAAAAATCTTATTTAGGAGGTCAGTTGTCAGGAAATCACAGATGTTCAGCTCATGTAAATCTGTTTGCATCATTGGTTGAAGCTCAGTAATACTGCTTTCTCTGGAAGTAAGGCATTAATTTAAATGCAAAATTTATCTGTGGGGATCATTAATAGAATTTAATGAAACTGCTTACTCCTCTGATACTATGCTTTCCTTTGAACTCTCAACTGATGTTGCTTATTTTACTGGAATAGCTTTCACTTTGTTAACTTGACATCTGAAGCTTCCAGGTTTACTATAAAATCATTTTACTTTAATCTTGCTTGATACTCATTAAAATCTCTTGACAGGAGACCTGATAGTCAGAACATCATTTCACTAATTCAAAGATATTTAAACTAATCAGACATCAGACTTAGAATAGAAAGTGTAAATGCTTGATTCAAAGTAACTTAAGCTAAGAAAGAATTAACTCCCCGCATCTTACAGGTAAGATTTATAATACAAGAAATCTTCTGTAAAATTAATATCAGCTATCTTACTATATATAAAGGTCAGCTCGCTAAGGTGTTAATTAGACAACACTGAGATTGACAATATTTTTAATTTTTGCCAACCTTTCTCTTCCCAGATCTGGTAAATAATTGTACCACTTTCAATAGTTATTTTCACTGATTTTGTTACATGTCATATTTGCAAGGTATGTTGTTCAATTCCAGTGGAAACATTTATAGGTCTGCCATTAACACAGACGACTTGGAACAGAAGATAATGAATGTTATGTGCTAGGAGTATAATGGAGATTTCAGCAAGCACCCTGGATCCCAATCCCATCCATTCTGGGACAATTCAGCCCAATGCCAGGTTTTGTGTTTTTCCGTTTTTGGCTATTAATACTTCCTATCTCCAATCATCCTTCTCCTCCTATTATTTGCAAGATGTATAGTTACCGTTACAGCATTTTTGTTTGTTTGTTTGTTAGTTTTAAATTACCTTCTTGGAGATTTCTTTATGTTTCCATATTCATTTTCATCCCCAACAGACTGCTATTAGCATTCATTTACAAGCAAAAGTATATTTTCATTCAGAAAAGAAAAAAAGAAAGAGTTCCTTCAACCACTGCTGCCACTACTGCCAAACTATCAGCTGTGCTTTGGAGATGTCCTTTGGAAGAACAAGCAGATTAGTTATTTCATCCTCTATTCTTCCTTCTGAACTCTGCAGTCTTGAAAATGAACTGAACACACCAAGATCACAATTCATCTAAGTCAAATTTTCAACTGGAAGTTCTCTGTCTGTTAAAAGATGTAGGTAAGCATGGGGGGTGAAACTGCAGCTTTCCTTTTGAAGGGCCTCTGAAGATGAAGGTGGAGAAGTATGTTTGAAAAGAAATTCATCTGTTCTTCTTTATCCTGGTTAAACTTCTCGAGAGGCAGGCTTTGAGAGTAACAATACTGGTTGAGTCACCAGGTAATGTTTCCACTCAAGGAGTTTCCACTTTAAAGTAGAGATAGGGAGAATTGGGAACAGAAGGAAAGTAGATTGGGTAAGGACAGAGAAATTGTGTGAAAACAGACTGACTTTATATTAGGTTTAATCATTCTCATTTTGAGGTTGTAGAGAGAGAGCAACAAAGAAGCCCTTTTAAAAGAAGGTAGAACTGACACAGAAGCAATATATTTCTATCTTCCCTCTTTCTTTTTAATTTTCCATTCTTAATTCAAATTTATACAGACATAGCTTGTTTTATCAAAACTTTTGGGAAAAATTGCTTAGTGCTCTTACTGTCAGAAATGTTATATAGAGCCAACACCCTATCAATCTGAAGTGGTGTATTCAAAGACGAGAAGTAGCATTAAGCAATTTTACTTTATGGCTTAAAAATAGAATCACAGATATCTACAGAGTATTATTATCTACCTCTTAAACTATTCATGTTCTTTCTTTTACAATTGTATTTTGTGCATTCTAGTAGTAGTTTCAGTTGGACAAAAAGCTGTTCTCAACTGCATCTTCTTAACAATACTAATAGCAGCCTTTTCTTTTAAACATCTGTTGAAATCTCTGGAAGTAGAAGTGTATCTTACTCTTTTAAATTGTTTCATGTCTTTTTGACACACACACACACACAAATAAATCATCACAGCTGTTTCAGGCAGAAAGTTAGAGATATTAGCTACATCCATATAAATCTAACTCAGTTATGCTAAGAAGCACATCTGATAACTTTATCTGAAGTGATAGATTTGTATGTTTAGGGAAGTAATTGTAACACTGTCCATCAGTAATAATCAGAAATAGAGACAAATACTTTCAGTGTTACATGTTGTAATGTTTTTTCTCTTTTGTTAACGTGTATTTGAGTTCTTTGCTGGTGAATACTAGTCACTGAAATCATTTAATGTCATTTTCTGTTTCTCTTCAATCATATTTTCTCTCATTATCTATCCTCATTGTTCTCCTCTGTGAATGTGTGTGGGGTTTTTTTTGTTTTGTTTTGTTTTATTAAGCAAAACAAGTATGCTTAAGAAATGGTACAAACAACTAAAGAAAGCACATATCTGATACATGCATAGGATACTTCTCCCTCAAAGGGTTCTGTGTTAGTGCTTAGCATAGCAGAGTTGCAGATCTTGACATTACTTATACGCTCAACCTTTAGAAGTTCAAAGTTTACTTTTTGGGGGTTTCTGCCATTACTCTGACGTGTGCAAATATATATGAAATACTCTTCCAGACTAGAGGAGATGACCCAGTTTAAGCCAGGACTAGATCAGTATGTGCTTGCACTCTGTCAAGAACAGAAGTGTGCCACATTTCACTCTAGATGAGCATTCTTGGAAAAATGTACTTATCCAATGCAATCAATTATACAGCTTTTACTGAAAGCCAACACTGTAGAATGCTATAAGCCAAAATAAGAACTTTCTACTCACTGAAAAAAATAATGCCCTATTCAGTTATAGTTCTTTTGAGTGCACTCATCTGTGAGGAAGAAATTTCTTCCCTGCTTCAGGTGGTGCACACAAAGGTTTTCTGTATTGCCAGGAGTTGTCTATCAAAGACATTTCTTTTGGAGGTTTATTTATATACAGACCTTTATTGCTCCAAGCCACTACTCTTTGAGGAAGAGCCTAATCTTTCTCTTGCATTATGAACTGAATGTTCAAAATATATTTTAATATCCTCAAGGCTTGTATAAGCATATCTCAGGAAAGAAGAAAAGAGACCAAATGAAGCATAATCTTATCACAAAGCAATTTGGCTATAGTCCACCTTTCATGTATACATAAAAAAGAGAGTGCTTTATGGTCACTCTCTCACTCTCCGTTTCTACCTTTCCTCCCTCTGACAGTTAGAAGTCTCCTTAGACTGAAATCAAAACAAAGGTCAACAGGGCCAGGAATTTAAAAGGGAGATTTGATAAAAAACCCTTGCCATCATAGCACCAATAACCTTTAGAACCAAGTATTCCTGTTACTAGAAAATAAGGTCTGCTTAAACCAAGGAACAAACTCAGACTGTTAACCTTACTCATAAGCTATGTCCACCCAGCATACAATAATACTTAACCGAACTTCAATGACAGCTATCACAGACAAAGCCCATTGCAAGAGTCAGAATAGAAATATTTGGGTATTGCAGTGGTATTATAGAAACAGAGAGGGATTATTGATGACTAGTTAATGTAAGTCTTTAATGGAATAAAAATAAATAATTTGCCCATCTCCTCTGCTTAATCAATATTTTATCTGTGCTTTTCTGCAGTAAGTATCTTCTTAGTGTAAAAAAAGGAAAGCATAAATGTCTTGCATGTTAGATAAACAAGTCTTGTGACACACACACACAAAAATCTCTTCATTTAATAATTACCATATTGTATAACATTAAAAAAGCAGAATTAAGCTGCACAAGACATCATGTATCTGGCTGATTTTTTTTTTTTTTTTAATGGCAGTGCTTGATTTTAAACAGATATAAATCTAGCTTTTAAGATAAAATGAAACAAACAAAAACAACAAAAAACACAACTTTTTCCAGGGATTTGTTATTTAAAAGACAAAGATAAAATTATTTTTGTATAGATAACTGCAATAACATATTGACAGGGTTGATACTAATTCTTCAGCTTTACAACATGGTCCTTCCATTTACAGAATTACTAATTGTTAGCAAAATAAAGCATTGGCTTATTTTTTAAGAAGTTTAGCCAGATTATTTCACCTTTTCTACTGTAGAAAGTGTGAACTCCACCACTGACAGTCCAGGATGCCAAAGACTGTCTGGGGAAACCAAGCTAGCTTTTTTTGCTAGATTCCAAGTGCCAATGATAACATTTTGTTCTGAATGTTTTGTGATTTTGACAAGGTGTCAACACTTTGTTGAGGAGACCAAAGTGCAAAGAAGCAAACAATTCTTAAAACAAAACAAAACAAAACAACAACAGCAAAAAAAACAACAACAACAAACTGAACTAAATTAGAAGGGAATGTAGCTGAAAGAAAAAGTACATCTGTAATCAGAGTACTTTTTATCTTGTAAATACCAAAACTTTGACAATGATCAGTTAACATAGTTAACTCAAGGCTTTGCTACTTTAAGAAAGTAAGTACCTCATTCTTCTCCATTTTTTGCAGAAGTGGCATGTACATACTAACAAAATTTATCAAATTTTCCCTTGAATTCTGCTCCTGTTGATGACAGCCTATGTGCTATATCCTAGTGACAGTCTTTGGTCTGACAATATTGCAAGAAAACTAACAAGAAGACATATGGAGTATCAGGTAACTGATACATATAGTCACTTATGGTTGTGCTAACACTCTCATAGCAGTAAAAAAAAAAAAAAAAAAAGGCTCAAGAATTTATGGCCAACAGATCATGTTTGCAATTAGTTCTCTCTGCAAATTTTAAGAGTCAACTTAAATCCCTTCCAAAAAAAAATCTCAAATGAGAATACAGAGGTATCTCAAGAACTTGGCTGGGGGAAAGGGAATAGGTAAAATACCTTAATAATGAGGTAAAATTATGGTTCAATATGAATAAGCAGATAACAGTCAATTCTGTGGAGCTGTGTAGTGATTTATAAACTTCCATTAAAAATCTCCCTGCACATCTCTCACACGTGGCAATAGAGCACGTGTGATATTACTCAGATCTATCACATCTCATCAGAGAATGTGAAAATCCCCTCTCCATGTCTCCCCTTCTTTTTCAGTGACCAACTTCATCCTACACTCTGTTCCCACTACTGCTGGATAACTCATGAGCTCTAACTCATAGCTCATATGTCATGTTGCACAATGTCTAATTTTGCTGTCATCACTGCCATGATGGAGAAAGGGAAAGGATGTTCCACTAAGAGGAGACATTCCACAGCACATCAGCCTCTTATCCTTGCCTTGCTGCAAACTCCCTATGTTAGTCAGAGAAAGACTTTGCTCACCACCTCAAAATCTGCATTTATTAATATGCTGACAGAGGCTGCCTCTGTTCTGACAGCTCCTGGTTTGAGTGCTTGACTTTTCCAACCTTGGTGTTCTTTTCTTTTGTATGCAACTGCTAGTACAGTCTGCTGTATACATTTTTTACTAACAAATTTATGGACTCGAGCACATCTACATTTTGGATTTGTTTACTCAGCTTTGCTATCTCTCCTTTTATAACCACTTTCTACTACCTTTTCTACTTAATGCAATTCCCTATTTCAAAATCCTCTAGTTACATACGAGTTTTCATTGAACAAAAGCAGAGAAGCTAAGCGATGCCTGTTAAAGCCGCGCATTATCCTTATGTGTGCTACTTACTTTTTGTCTGCTCTAATTTCCTTTTCCTATCTCTGTCCAGATTAGAAAAGAAAACTGCATTTAAGCAGATAAGAACTTCCCTGATGTAATACATTTACTAGGTTACGTTTATAACAATTAGCAAAATACACAGGATTATTAAAAAAACTCAGTAAAGTCAATGAAATGCATTCTGTTTAAATGCAAAAGACTCCAGGGCAAATTCCTTGATACCAGCAGTCTGCAACTTACTTTCCCTCCAACTGCAATGATCGTTATTCTGTCACAGTCATAATACTACAAGTCATTTGTCAGCTAACTCCTGTGACAGCAGAAACTGAGGCAATTTATTGATCTAATTAAATATCCAATAGTTAAAGTCTTAAAAAATTATCTTAAAATATTCTTGCTACCTTACTTGTTTAATAATTATATGTCTAACCATAGACTGTTTTTACCCAGTATACTGGAAAAAAAAATCTAAACAAAATATAGTTTCTTCAGTTTTTTTCCATGTACTGTTTTGGAAAAAAGTCATGACCAATCCTTCCTGAGTAGTCTTGTCTTTCCTCTGTTCAGATGATATCAGCTTTTTTCATTATTTTGAGTTACACAATCTCTAAATAAGCAAAGTCTACTTTCCCTTGATTATTGTATTTTTGAAATCTATTGTTAGAATTGTGTTTACAGCCTATGGTGCATATTCTTTTTGGATTTTAACAATTCCTTGTTCAAAATGTAGACTTAATGACAGCAGCAGATATGATTTTTTAGTCTACTGAGGGGTGTACTTTTGTCACTTGGAAAGAAAAAAAAGGCAAAAAACTGACAAATTTTCTTAAGCCAGGATGATTTCTTGGATAAATGTATGTCTGTATATATATACATGCATGAAAAACATGTATTTATACATACCTTTCTCCCCCAGCTTCTCTCTGTTTCTCTCAAAAAGCTAACCAATATTTTTAAAATTGTGTCTGAAATTTCTGACATCAGAAGGAAATGTATTCCACATTGATCTAAAAACTACCATGTTTTCAAATGAAGTTATAATCTTTGAGCTTATTATTATTATATTCTCTTATAAAGAAACTTCCAAAATTACTCAGAATTTGTTGCTTCCTAGGAAGAATAAGAACAACACAGCAATACCAAAACAGACACTAGTACTGGTAAACTTTCCACTTTTTCGATTCCAAGTAATGAGACAGAAAAACATAAAAAAAGATATTTTTGTGCAAGACATTTTCATGATCCTGGTTTTGGTTTCCCTGCCAATGGCAGCCCCTATGAACAGAATGGTCAGAGTTTACAGAAGAGTAGGTCTCCCAAAGGTGGAAGAAATTCTGGTTGCAGCCTCATGCTTATTCTAAACACTTTCATCAAATGTTAGTTGGAGAAATGGAAATTCTGCTGGCTATTTGTCCACTCATGTTGCAAAGCTCCATTTTAGAAACTGATAATTTATTTTCTATCACTTTTTCCATAAGGTAAGATCAGAGATTGTTTTTGTTTGACTGCTATATCAGTGACTCTATAGTTAATGTCTAAAATTTAAGTTTTATCTGTAAATATTCATCAGCCGTTTCAAACAAATTTGAGGATTTTCTGTTGAGCCCATAATTCAAAAATTTTAACCTGCTCTTGACTTTCTGCCCTCCAGCACTTTTCTAGGAGGAAAGGGACATGGCTGGGACCTGATAAAGAGTTGTGTCATGAACCTGGATTGCTATCGCCCTCCTGTCAGGTTTATGGGTTTATGCAGGAGGGTTTTGAAACATGCACTGAAAAATTACATAATGCTACAGAGAGGATTAATCTTCCCAGTTCACCATTTGAATCCATGTGAACACATGCTGTACACAGACTCTGAGCCTTTCCATTGAGAAGAATTACAGAAACACTGCGCCAGTTGGAAAGTAGTAGGTTTTAACCTTTTTGTTACTTACCTGCTCTATAAAATCACACTGTTTTTGCAATTCCCCAAGCCAAATCAATAAGATGGTTCAATACACAATGCTAACATGAACCTCCTGCTGTTCCTCCAAAAAAACCATGGAGATACTGCAAGAACTCATTGCAATTGTTAGCATAAGAGTTGGCAATTACATTCTGCAGCATGATCCAATAAAGGTTATTGAGGACCATGAAAAAATTAAAGAAATGTCATCAGAAGGGAGGCAGGTGACCATCAGGAGAGATGACTCTTTGTCCTTTCTTTAAACAAACATCAGCCTAACTCATGTTGAAGTGTGGGGACAGAAGTCAACTTCTGGCTAAGCCTGATTTAAAACTTTGTAAAAAATAAAGCATAACCTATCAGCATCCTCATTGTGACCATAAAACCATAAGAAAATTCGAAGCATAGACTAACTGTTCTGACCCCAGTATCCCACAGCAAAATAAATACCTATGTCTCTTAAAATGCATGTGCAAAAAGTAGCATAATTAGATAAATCTTAAAATATAAAAAGTGCATACAACATAAACTTTCGTATTAAGTACAGCTGGAAACACGTGGTGCCTGCATGGAAACACAAATCTGTAAGCATCTGTAAGCAATGAAAAGCCTGTCACTTTGTAACAATGCAATAAACACCACAAAAATCTTATATGGATTTATTCACTTAACAGTGTGCTTCTACGAGAACAAATCTTTTCACAGTGAATTATGCTTTTAATAAATCATGTTGCTTTTGAAAGAAGCTATTAGCCAATGTCACCATGAGTGCCATCAGAATCAAGTCTCAGCACTGTCAGTTAGTAAGCAGCAGTAAGCAACTTTGTGTTGAAGTCTCATTAAATCATAGCAAAAGATCTCAGATGTTTCAGATCACACTGCACACAGGGGATTTTCCTTTTTTTTTTTTTTCCCCTCCCTTCTGAAGTTCAGCCCCTGGTTTTATCTCCTTGCAGGCTTTCACTGATTGTTTCACCCAACACTCTACAGAGTCAGAGCCAGGGATCTCCAGAGGAACAAACATCTGCCCCATTTTCCCCTTTTGCAGCTCTCACAGCAGAAGCTGGGACTGTCTGCAATGTCTATGTACTTCACAGCTACACACTGCATTTTGAAAAATGAAGTGTTTGCAGAGAAAAGAAGCTTAAACGTTTCCTGTTCTATGAAAACAGAAGAAAATAAGGACACGCCTTTAGTCTACACACACAGGTATACTGCTTTTTTAAAAAAATAACTTCCTTAATAGCACTGAGATATCCTAACAATTTAGTATTGAGCTATATGGAAGGGATGAAAAACAAACAAACAAACAAAAAAATAATGCTTTTATAAAGATACAAGCTATTGCTTATAGGTCATATAATTGCTGTTAGCTATTACCATCAGATTCATTTTTCAGCACTGAAAATTCAGCTCTTTCTGTTTCCCCCCACTTCTCCTGTATTTTGTACTATAATTTAGATAATGTGAGCAAAACAGCTACAAATGATTTTAACTTTCTTGTTAGGCCACATTTTTAAGGTAAAGCAGCAGTGAGGTCACATTTCTATGAACTCTCCTGCCAAACAACTTGTCAAGAAAGTTTCTGTACATAAGTAACTAGACATCACTGGAAAATTGATGGTTTTATATGGAGAATTTTAATTTTCTTTAACTGGAAAATTCTAATAAATGTCTCTCCTGTAGCTGCCAGGCTTAACATTTCCCAAAGCAATTCAAGGGCTGTTAAGCAGGGAGTTAGTTTATATTAAAAATGTACCATACAACTCCTATGCTTCAAAGTGCTACAGGATATTTTCAGAGAACCATTAAAGTAGATCTTTAAACTTGGAAAAAAAAGGACACCATTTCTGCAAAGACCAAAATACCTTTGTGTGTGTGTGTGTGTTTAAAAGAAGAGCTTTAAGAAATCCTTATTTTCTTTAAAGGTCACTATTTTTACTTAAACTTCTTTAATACTTATTATTATTTTTAATAAAAAAAAATCATCTTAAAAAAAAAAGAAAAAGCCTTGTTTGTTTACATTATGCAGGTCATTCATTGACTGCAAATAATGTGTGGAATCTTTGATCTTCTTTAGCCACATTATTCAAATGCATCCATAACAGATGCTATAAGCAATGTCTCATGTCCTGAGGCTAACTTCATTTGCCTGTGGCTGTTATTGTTGCTCATCTGAGAACACCGTTACACCTGAGGCTTCAAATGGCCTTTTGCCCAGTGGTACCTAGTAACTCAGTGAGATGTTCTGTCTTTCACTGTTTTTCAACTCCTATTCTACCCATCTGATATAATATTTTGGTATTATATATTTATATAAAGTATTATATATTAATATATTATATTAATAATACTTCCAGATAAAGGTACAGATTTTTTTAAACACTAATGAGTAGAGATTAAATACCTTGGTTTAATCACACTGACTCTTGGAATTAGAGAACTGAGAAAATAGCTGTTGCATGTCTTCTTGACTTTACAAGTTATTTACCAATCCTAATACTTACCTCAGAAAGTGCTTAAATTAATTTACAGGTAGAAGATGTCATAGTGTCCCACGAGTATCTGTGCTTAAGCCAACTCTATATGCAGTCAAGTCCTAAGGCAACTTGTAAAGGTGGCCCCAGCAACACCTACTCTTTCCATTACTCTTACAGAAGGGATTTTTAAATATCCACAAATGCCAGCTGGGAGGTGGTGAGAGGAGGACATGGACACAATGGATGCCATATTGAAGCCTCTCACAAATCCTTAAATCAAAAGTAAACTTTTCTGATTACACAGTATTTTACACGAGTTACACCTTCACAGGAAGAAAACAATTTCCTTTCCATGAAGGAAGGTTGTAGCACTACTAAAGTTGATAAGAGTTTGTGTGTAAGAACAAACAAGACCAAACCCTTTTTTAAAGACTACAAACTGATTTTTGAGACACAGAAAATAAGACTGATGGGGTCATAAGGGAACCAAGGTATGACCTTCTCAGTGATTGAAGATGGAGAGCTTACGCTGGACTAAGTCAGTGATTATAAGGCTTATTGTAGCATCCTCTTAGGCTGCAACAGAAAAGGAAAAAATCCAATCTGCTCCTTGTTTATACTTAAGTTTGGTGGATCATGAAGACCTTATTTAACTATAAGTACTCATTGCTGATAATTTTTTTTCAGTGGTCTGCCAGGGAGAAAAAGATGGGATTGTTTAAACGTAGTTCTTTAGTGAAGTGTTCATCTGCTATCAGACTACTCTAAAAAAGGAGATCCCTGAAGTGAGTTCTTCCCTCACAAGTCACTTGAATTCAGAAAGGTTATTTCGCATTTCTGTTATCATAATTGACAACTTAATTTGTCATAGATGTTTTGAAGAAAGTGTAGAAATAGTAAGAGAAAAAAATTAAAAAGCAACTCCTAAAATACTTTATTTTAAAACTTTCTGAAGAAAGCAAGTCATACATTTTGTTGTATTTTAATAGTTACTTTTTTTTTCTGTTTGTCTTCAAAAAGCACTATAACTCTAATAAATAAATAAATAAAATGTAAAAACTGGCTAAGAAACTGAAATAAATACTAAAACTATGTTGAGAAGTACGTTTTTAGTGGGATTTCCAAAAGACATCTCTCTGAAGCTGCTGTATCTGCTGCCACAGTTCTTATACTATTCTGAACTAATATGGCAGAAATGGGAGGGTACAACCTTTCATCATGGGAAGGTACAAACATTTTATGCTATGGTGAAGATTTGTTAAAATGACAAAAGGAGAACACACATACTTTTATCCATTCTAAGAAGATTGCTTTCTAGTTAGGTGAGAGTACAACAGGTGAGGATCACCCTTCTATTATGATCCAAAACCAAATAACCGAAACAATAAATTTCTTTGTTTCTTACCACAGAGAATTAATCCATATTACTCCTCTACCCAATTCCTTGCATGTTGGTTTTTCTCACTGCAGTGAGTGTCAGCTCACATCAGTCTGGAATTCCTATGAAATTGCATGTACGATGGTGGAGTTGCTTTAGTTAGAGCAATCACTACTTTACTGAACAGTTCCTGAGAAAAATTGCTATTAGAATTTCTAGGTAGTACTTAAATAACTGTGAAAGGCCCTATACTTAAACTTACTAAATTCAGATCAAAACAAGTAAGGGCTTTAAGTCCCAAACTTGAATCAGAACTTGTGTAGAATGAATAGTCTAATTTAACGATAAAAAACAAATCAGTTTTAAACTGAGTTTAAATAAAAGTCATAATGTTGAAAAATGTGGTTATTAAAAAAAAATAAAAATCAACACATATTTAGTTTTGGAAGTTTGAATTTCTTTCCCACACAAGGAGATACACATAGGAAAAAAAAATAAAAATGAAAGAAAACAACAACAATGACAAAAAACGTTATTTTCAATTACAGATTTCTAGCCTCTGAGTTTTAGATCAAATCCAGGATAGAAAAAAAAATCCTAATGTTGTATCTTTTATAAAGTAGTTATTTAAATTATTATTTTATGGAGTATTCTGAGGGACATTTCAGTCAATTCTGTAATTCTGTGAGCTCAGAATTATCCCCAAAGCTGAACTTCTGTGCCTGAAGTTATCCCTGAAAGTATTTATTTCATCTTGTAGCTAGGCCTACAGAGTAAGGCTATACCTCTGAATAGAGGACTAGATAGCCTTACTATATGATACCTTAAAGTCATAACAGGACACTGAAATGTTACTCTATAAAAACCAAACCTTACTAGTTACCTGTCTCTCACTGATCTCTGTTCCTGGGGTTACACTATGCACTAACCCCTTTAGCAGGTATTTTCAGTATCAGGTAAGCCTCAAGGTAACCATATATTCATTCTCAGGCCATTAGTCCTAAAGTTCTTGTATAAAAATATTGTTAAAACATTTGTCTGTAACATATACTCCTTTTTTTCCTCCCTCCTCTTTTTTTTTTTTTTTTCCCTGCCAATGTTGAATAACCTTAACTGCTTCATTGGTTCATTTTTTCTTCTGATAAAAACTCTCAAAACATTTAGCTAAAATGGGTGATTCACCAAATTAAATGTCTGCGCTATGAAGCTCTGTTGAAAACCTAACAAACAAACAAAGAACAACAACAAAAAAAACAACAAACCAAGACTATTTTTTAAGATAAATTTTGCTTTTATTCAAGAACAGTCTCATGTTATTTTAATACCTATTCATTTCTGCTTCACAATGGTACAGAAATACATGAAAATGAAAAATACAATAGACAGTCAAGAAAATTTATTCATACTCAGAAAAAGTCTTGGAATGGCTCCCATTCCAATTATACACAGGGATGCAAGTAGAATAATAGATTGTGGGAATTCTTTTATCCTAAACAATTTCTCTTTACCTATGTTTCATAAACTTAATTGCCAAGCAAACTGATCTGCAATTTCCTTTACCTGAATTAGTCATACCTATTGAAGGTTTGAAGCACCCCTCATAGTGCAAAGGAATCACAATTTAACCTGCAGGACCAAGCCAGTGAAATGAATATGTTAGCTTTACTTCTTTCATTTACATATATTGAAATCTCTTCCCGCTATGCCCAGTCATCATTCTGCAATACTGGTCAAATGCAGCCCTTATGTTTCTGTAAGATATTTTTTCCCTACATTCAGACATGATTTACAGAGGTGAAACTGGAGAAACTAGTTTTATTGAATAACCTTCCTGAAAAATGAGTGCTGATGAATTCAAGGAAATACGGGAGTCTCTTTCCAAAAAAAAAAAAAAAAAGTAGAAAAGCAGTCATGAACACAAAACAACTGAACAGCGACTTTTCTCTCTTTTGAATTAGTCAGGGAAAGAGGGGCTGTCTATCTAAATCACTGCCTAACTTTTTGTCATTAAATACCAATTACTTTTAAAAAATAACTTGTAAAATATTTAATATAGTAGTAATAACATTTTGGGAGGAAATCTTTCATTAAGAAGGACATAAATAGGATCTATGGAGAAACTACATGGCTTAAACATATGTCTAGAAATTCTAGCCTTATAATAAAACATAAGGTGATACTCAACCTGTGGATCCATTAAGATCATGGATCATTAAATATATGAGAAGGCTCCTATAGCACAACTGTGGTTGCAATTCTATCAGAATCTCATACTTAGGGTCACCCTTGGCTAGTGGTACAGTTCAAAGATCACATGAATAATGGCACTTTAAACACTTACGGAACAGGTGCACTGAAAGAGACTGATATAATGAAACAAGCTGATAACTGTGTGTCCTGGGTTACTTTCTTCCATAGCTCATTCTCTTTTACTGTGTGAGAGTCCTTATAAATGCCCTACAATAGCAGTGAAAGCTTTGGCAATGCAACTCAAAATTTACTAAAGTCTATGGAGTTGCTTAACGCTCAGAATGTTTTATGTGACAATACATACTTAAAAGTAAACTCTATGTAGAGTACTTACCTATATTTGAAAGTGATTATTATTGTGTTTATATAGAGTGGCTGCAGAGAATAAGCCACTTGGATCATTCAAAAAGGTAAGCATTTTACTGATTGGATTGAAAATTTTACATACCCACTGCATACCTTAATTTTTGAATTTCATTTTCATCAATAAGGGGTCAGGACATCAGTATAAGAAAAAAAAAATTGCAGTGGTATATTAACTGCTGATATCACAGTGCCTCATAATGCATCTTAGGACCCTGAATTTCTCCTTCTACAGTTTTATAACTTGCCAGACAGCTAACACAAAATCAGAAATGCTAATGTAAACATAGTTTCAATGTGCATCCAAATGTATCCAAATCTGTTCTTGTAGGTCTGACTATAGACATAGAAAATAATTAAGTGGAAATCAAACTATGTACTATACAAGTTAATGCTAACTTTCATTCTTTGGGACTAACAGAAAATAGGAAAAAACAAAACAAACAAACAAACAAATACTTACCGTTCTTCTTATAGAACATGATTTCTCCTTTGAATTCTATCTTTTCCTCCAATGATTTCTCAATCTGAAGAATCATTTGCTCATTTGTTTCAGCACCAAGTAAAAATTTACAGCTGCAGCTCTTCTGCATGACTTCAGTTCTTGCAAATCCAGCAAGCTCACAGAAGCCATCTGAGCAGTAAACAATAGGGAATCCCTTAGCCACCTGAGCATTTGCAAGGATGAAGTTACTATCTGTAGAGGAACACAAAAGTAAAACATGAATTACACACTGCAATCTACATCATTTGACATAATACTTCCTTTATCATTGTGGGAAAGCACAACTGGGCATATATTTACAAACAAAGCCCCAGCTCCCTGCAACATGGCTGCAACTTTTGTTTTTAGACCATCAGTCAGAATGGTCTAACAGATCACAGAGCACTCTCATTTGATGATTCCTCATGCACCATCTTGCCTTATTGCATCTTCAAGCAATAATTTACTACAACTGCCTCCAAGATGGCACATCCAAAGAAAACTTGAGCAAGGACTGGTGATGAACATGGAAGCTTTGGAGAAGTTTCAGAGATGCTACATTATGCTTCCACTCAAATTCCTCTCCACTCTGTAGGCTAAAGATGACTTTTATCATCACTTAAACTAATTTCTTTTATAAAATTTTTCTACTTAAAAGTAGAGTTGAGGGACATTCTGTGGCTATGTGAA
Source organism: Anser cygnoides (assembly GCF_040182565.1). Taxonomy (NCBI): domain Eukaryota; kingdom Metazoa; phylum Chordata; class Aves; order Anseriformes; family Anatidae; genus Anser; species Anser cygnoides. The sequence continues at coordinate 39,149,241 of NC_089874.1, read as the reverse complement.
ATCTTTTGTCCTTTATTCCCCCACCAGACTTTATATTTATTTATTTATTTATTTATTTTGTGAGGAGGAAATTATTTTATTCAAAAGCACTGCCATCTGTTTTCCAGAGCCCCACCATACTTTTTGCATATGTAACAGGCACATAAGATTCACAATGCTTTTACAACTTAATGCATTTTAGAATTTTAAAGTGTACGTGAAATGCAATCAACATCTTATAAATTTAAGAAAGGTGTTTTGAAATGGGCATCAATCAGCAAAAAATGAGGTTGTAATTTGTGTTAAAATCTTTAAGTGTATTTTGCAGCTGAATGGTTTGTTTCCATGGCCTGTGGAAGTGTCTTTGAAGGTTTTGTACTTTAGACGCTCATCCACAGTTTACACCTATAGCTGTTGCGCTGTATGGTCTTTTTCAACTGTCACAGAGACATGAGACATTTTCCAGTCGATATATGAAGTTCTTGAACACTTTTTTTTTTTTCCCCTGTGTTTCCTTATCTTCAAGTGAAAATAAATAAATAAATAAATTTTATGTGAGGAATGTGTCCAAACTTCACATTGAGAGAGGAAAGACTATTTTTTGTCTACTGTTTACTAAGGAATGTATACCTTAGAGCTTGCTATCAGGAGCAGTCTAGTCCCAATACAGATGTTTCTCATATTTCAGACTTATATGCATGTGGATTCTTGTGTGTATTAAGAAAAAATACGAAACTAATTTAACTAAGTATCTCTTGACAAATATACATACATTTAAAGAGAAAAAATGAACTATTTTAATGAAAAAAAATCAGGTTGCTATGCCTAATTTCCATACAGGGGTATATTATTCATGAATGGAGAGACATGGAGATGGACAGAATGTATTTAGTAAAACTGAGTAAAAGTAAGTGTGATTCAGACTTAACTGTCACAAGAGTTTTAGATCCATGAAATTACATCAACTTCAGCTACTTTATTCTTTATTTACCCAAGGGATAGAATACTATGGCTTGTATTGTTCCATATTTTTAATACAATGTTGAGGTTTTTTTTTTTAAATGTTTTATTTGCTCATGAGACTGCACTTCAGTTACTCCCTTTTTGCTCAAATCTAATTGAAGTATTTCAATAAATGATTGTTAAATTAAAACAGATGCTTCCCCTTTACCAACTATGTACTTTAAAAATGCATTCAGTGCAGTGCTTGGTTTTGCTTGTCATTTTTATTTGCCTAGCTAGAGAATAAGTATCATTACCATTCATGCACTGACATGCTGCTTCCCCGTCAACACAAAACTAAATCACCACACTGCCAAAAGAATTAAAATCATACGCTTCCACTGCAGCTTAATGATGGTATTACAGTGAAAGACCTGCAAAACTGTACATCCCAAATGTATTTATAACTATCAAATTAATGTAATCCTGAGTTTCTTATTGTTTAAGATATAATTATGCATTGCAAAGCCATTTGTAAAATTTATTTTATTATTATTCTAATTGCAAACTGCAAAAAGCAGAATATAGGACACCAAAAGGACAGAAAGGATTGGGAGGATGCTCTCTAAGTGTAGGAGTGTTTGAATATCATTACAAACAGGAATACAGTGGACCTCACTAAGAATATCATTTTATGAAAAGTATTAGATGGCCAAACTCTGCTGTCATTTACATCAAAATAAACCCAGAATACTTTATGCTACTTTATCATTCACAGCAGAAAATAATTTACTTCTAAAAGACCAATCCGGTGTTGGCTAGAATAACAGACAATAATTCCTATAACATCAGTGGATGTCTGATAAGTCTGGTCTTGCCAGTCTAATTATCTTACACTTTTTTAATAATGACAATAAAGAATCAGCTTCAGGAAGACACAATCAGGATTATGTTTTTTGTTTTTCTTGAGGTTGAAATTCAAGTCAGATAATTAATGATACAGCTGTAATCCCAAACTAGTAGACTAAAAGAAACATTATAGTACTTATTGAAGCAACATCTTTTTGTCCAATAATCATCTGTATTTCACTGAATTCTTAAGTAATGTTTCTTAAGGGATAATTAACTTAAAATTATTACACAAAATAAATTTTCTCAAATCTATCTTAAAATATTCTGGTTCAAAGTTTATTTGCTTTTCATAATCTGGAATCTTTAATATCACTTGCTATTTGTAATGAACAAAAAGCACCATAACATATTCAAAACAAACAAACAAACAAACAAAAAATACAACCCAACCTAAGCAATGAGGGTGAAAGGTATATCATTTAAGGCTCAGTGCAACACAAAAAAAAATACAGCATTTAGTTCAATGTTCTTCAGAGATAGCTAGATATTAAAATTCAGAGTAGGAAGAATGATATTTTATTTAGAATAATTTATTAGAAATCTATAATTCTTTATAGACTGGAAGTCAGAATTTAGGCTTATCTTTGACCAGTAGACCAGTTGCAATGAGAGATACAAACCTTAGTCTTTGTATTTTGATATATATTCATCTGTAGATTGCAACACTTCCATAAAAAAATAAAAAAAGAATTCAATTCCATATTGATTTTTCAACACATCAACATGAATATTAAGTTATTTCATTCAGGTTGATTGGACTTAATGATCAGTGGACATACTAGATTACTGGCAGTACTTTTAAATTTATTTTTTTTAGATAAGAAAATACACTGAAGCTAAATTCAAGTTATATTCAGAAAGATGTAATTTTGAGTCTATTGGACTGTTTAAGAGTACAGGGCATTTGCTGGAACAGAGTAGAACTTCTGCCAATCTGCAGACAGCCAAATGATAAATTTTGACAAAACCACAAGTAGCACTCTTCAACTCAGAATTTGTCAAGTGCTCTAACTTTGGGCAAAATAAATCAAATATTCTAGTCATATATTTAAATATTAGCTTTAAATAAAAATACTTGGTTGCATATTCGAGTTTGCATATGACGTATAGAGAATGCTTTTTAAAAGCATTTCTGTTAAAGATGAGATAATAAGACTAGACACCAAAAAAACCCCACAATATTCACTAAAGTTTTCTTTTAACAGCAAAACAGCGAAAATGGATGAATACTGAAGGGATATTCCACAAGTATTCATCACAATTTAGAAGCAGATTTGTTTCAGCTACCCTTAACTTACCTTCATTTTCTGTAAAGATCACAGAATCACAGAGAATCACAGAATTGTAGGGGTTGGAAGGGACCTCCAGAGATCATCAGGTCCAAAGCAAGTTCCCTGGAGCAGGTTGCACAGGTAGGTATCCAGATGGGCCTTGAATATCTCCAGAGAAGGAGACTCCACAACCTCCCTGGGCAGCCCATTCCAGTGCTCTGTCACCCTCACTGTGAAGTTCTTTCACATGTTGTTGTGAACTTCCTGTGCTTCATTTTGTGGCCATTGCCCTTTGTCCTGTCCCCAGAGACCACTGAAAATAAGTTGGCCATATCCCTTTGTCTCCCACACTTAAGGTATTTATAAACATTGATAAGATCCCCTCTCAGTCTTCTTTTCTCAAGGCTGAACAGACCCAGGCCTTTCAGCCTTTCCTCATAGGGGAGATGCTCCAGGCCCTGTATCACCTTAGTGGCCCTCTGCTGGACTCTTTCCAGGAGATCCCTGTCTTTTTTGTACCAAGGAGCCCAGAACTGGACACAGTACTCCAGGTGAGGCCTGACCAGGGCAGAGTAAAGGGGGAGGATCACCTCCCTTGACCTGCTGGCCATTCTCCTTTTAATGCACCCCAGGATGCCACTGGCCCTCTTGGCCACCAGGGCACACTGCTGGCTCATGGTCAGATTAAATTCCTTTTTCACTTGAAAGTTTGAAGGAAGAATATTAGGAGCTTGCATGTCTGCATTTGCTTTGGAAGTAGGACAGATTGAAGTAGGTAGGACATTGGTCAAAAAAAGACTCACATGGTTTCAAGAAACCTCCATCAGACACACAGAGTAAACCCAGAAACCATTAAACAAGCTGAACCAGAACCATGCTATCTCCACCTTCAATCACAGGCTTACCCAGAGTTGCCTTGTTTCAGTGATTATTCTGATACTCGAAAATTGTAATCTAAGAAACAGAACAAATTTATGTAATGTGCCATACAATCCAGAGAGAAAGGTTTGTTAAAAATCCCATGACAGTGTTTTAGAATTGAGATAATTAAAGGAAAAGGTTATTATGCAATTCTCGGCTTCATAATTAACGCACACAATTTATCTGACTGTTTGTAATGACACCATGTTACATTTACACTCAGCACTCCCTTGATAAATCTTACTGTCATCTTATTTAGGAAAAAAAAAAAGACAAAAGGGTTTTTGCCTTAATAGTGTAGCTGTGTCTGCTATAAATCTTATCCCCGTCCTTCTGCAGTTCTTGTAACTGCTCTTTTAAATCAAAGTCCAGATGGTTTCTGCAAGTCTTCCTCTTTAGGATTGAAGAGAGCATCTATCTCACTTCTTGTGCAACTGAGAACAGCCAACCACCATTCTAATTTAAATATCAAAAAATTTATGAATTAAAAAGGAAGGAAAAGTGACAAAAGAATAAAAATCCCTAGCAATGAAGGGAGTTGCATGCATAAACAAGTGAATCACATAACCACTCTATAGAATGGAGAACAGTCCATAATTATTCTGGATGAAAGGAGTTGCTACATGTAAGTTTGATTCTATGGTTCCTCCACAGGCAACTTAACTAGAGAAGTCTCACCCCATTCTCATACTTCTACAGAGAGCTTGATCACATTAAGAGTTAAGTATACTTGAGTGATTAAAACAGCATATGAAAACATTTAGCTTTATGTTAGCACATTTAAATGAAAGTGAGTTTTATTAGACTTCAAGCTCATTTACCAGCTATACTTTGAATCTAGCTGAAGCCAAAATGATTTTATAATACATACATTTTCAAATATCGGAGTTTCTCTTGAAAATCTCAGTGAAGTTACCTGTGTCACTAACGTGAGGTTAAGATTTATCTAGATCTAGATCTAGATAAGTCAGAATAAAGTTATTTGTTTATAATGTTACCTCTCCCCACTCTTCGCTAGAAATAAAATAAATAAAAGCATATTCCAATGAATCTACGGGAGTAGAGGATAGAAATATTGCATATTAACCTATATGCATGGAATGATGGACAAAGGACCCATCACTGTAAGCTGTATAATTGATTTAATTGGCCATGTCACTTCAAATAATAGCTACAGAAAGAGTTAATCTGTAATACAGTACAGCACAGAGACATTCAGATAAAATGAGCTTTAGGATGTTAAAACATCTTCTAGTCTTGTTGATACACACAGTTTGTAAGCCATTTAAGATTCTCAGTGCTTAACAGTCTCAAACCTAGTTTTCAGTGCCATTGCTGCATCAGGTCAATACTAGATTAATGTCTGCAGCTGTCTTCATGAATCGAAGAAAATACCTATTCCTGAGACAATGTAGACCAAAGAGCAAGATGGACCATGGAGGAAAACCAAATAACAAACAACCACAAAATAAAGGCAAAGGGCACTGATTCTCCCAAAAGACCTCATGCTGAGTTGGTGTATTGGACTCCTAGACAGAGAGGAAAAAAAATAAAAATAAATCATTTGCTCCTCCAATAGAAATCTCTCTATGTGCTCCTATTTTCACTTCTTTTCTAATTTCTTTCTTATTTGCATCAACCTGAACTATAAGGTGTAAGGGTTGGAAAATACTTTGCTCAACATAGTAGCAACTCTGTTATTGCTAACTTTTCACAGAGCACATTTCAAACAAAAAATCGATGGAATTTGCAATGGATGAACTAGAGTAAAGGAGAGGAACAATTAGCAGAGATGACTTTGAAGTTCTTCAGAATTAAACTCCACTAGAAGCAGATATTTATGTCTTTTCCTGAGAAGGAAATATTAACTAGTTTAAGAAATCTCTTTTCACTTTTTTTTTTTTTTTAAGATTTACTTAGTATTACACTTTCATATTACACATACACTATGTGTAACAACAATCTAAATCCAGCAAGCACTGGATTTAAAACTGAATCAGGGTTGCAATGAAATATTTCTTTTCCCACTCTTAAGCTGTGAGGTACATGTCACATATGTACTAATTCTCCCCTGGCAAAAATGGTGCATACTATATCACTGTGCCTCACCTATACAAAATGATCTATCCTTTGAACAGACCCAGACCCAGGTCTGAATTTAAAGTGAAGGGAAAAGGGACAACAGTCATCCTTTCTCAGCACCACCTGCTTAGTGTAGCAGTTGCTGTCAACAGTGGTCAGCTCAGCGTCTTCAGCATCACTATAACAGATGCATTTTTCTGGCCCTGCAGATGGTGTCAACACAAAACTTTTGTATGCAATTTTCATTTCCACATGCAGGATACACAAATAACAGTATCCAGACCTTTGTCTTGTCAAAAACATTGGCTGTTCAAATATCACATAATCCTTGTGTTACTGTTACATTCTCTGAATAAGAAGAATGCATCATTTCACGTAAGCACTTAACTATCCTGAAGTTGTTACTCAAAGCAGCTCAGGGATGCTTTTCGTGGATGCTGACTCATAAACATAATTTCTGTGGTGTTCACAATCACTTTAAAAATTGTTGATAACACCCATAAAAATCTCATGCCAGCTTGTGATTTTTACTGTACTGAATTCATTCTATACTTATTTTACTAAAATATTAAGGTAGCAAAAGAGTACCAGGGCTCTATGACTAAAAATGACCACTTGAAGCCTTTGCAGTTTATATACTCCTCTCTCACTCCCTAAAATTTAGAAAAATCTTGAGTTAATTTTAAAGGTGTGAGGAAGCAAGCTCCCATGTGCTTATTCCAGTGACATAAGTTATCAGTAAGATAACTGCAAGAATTTCTTCATGCAGTGCTCTTAGAGAAGCAATGGTAACCTAAAATGATGCTATGGAAAAAAAAATGTTCAAAGAATGTTCTTCTGGCAAATTGACATAAATTATGTTAAAAGAGAATTCAGAAATTGATAAACAGCGTCCAAGGAATGTAATTTCCAAAACACAGAATTTTATACTAGGCTATTTACCATAACAAAGAATGACGCTTACCCTTTCTGAAATGTTGTTTCCTTTAAATCAAAATAATTTCAAGGATCTCAAAACAGGGCTCACTGATGATGTACTCTTGAGCAAGATCTGTGAATAAAACTTCTTTCTGGAGTGGAAGGGAATGTTGTGAAATTACAGGTGGGGATGTGATTAGGTTGTCACATTCAAAAAAAAACAAACACAAAAAAACAAAATGATCATCTTGTAGTGGGTATCCCAGCTGAGAATGATTTTCAGAAAAATCCAGAGGGAAAAATGCTGAAAACTGTGGAGAAGTTGTGGTTGAATGAAAAAGAAAAGTAACCTTAATGGAAAAGTAAAGTAGATGCCTGAAGTAGACATAGGCAACTACTTATAATTAAGCTAAAATGGACAGCCATCCCTCAAGTCAGCACCTCCTGAATGATTGGTATAGAATAGAGCAAGAACACCTGAGCTTAGACCTACTGATTTAAGGAAAGATGTTAATAAGAAAGGAAGAAGCTGATAAGGGAACTTGAAAGTCCTGAGTAGAACACCGGCATAAAATGGTCACAATCTGGAGAAAAGATCCAGATTTAAGCTAGAGATGGTCTAGGAAGTTCAAAGCATCCAGGATTTCCTTGCAATAAGTACAGGTATAAATAGGCAGTAAAATCATCAGATTGTTGTTGTTGTTGTTGTTACCTTAGGAAAAAAAAATAATAATTTGGACTACTTATTGTCTCAGTAAAAGAAAATCAGGCAGAGGAAAAGAAAGCTATCCAAAAATCTCCCTAAATTCAACCTCAGAGAACTTAAACAATATAGACAAAAAGAAGCACAGCAAAGTCATGGAGGGCCTTAAGTATAATTAGATCCTCAAAAACCTACACCTTTTTATGTGTGCTTGTTTTGTTTTATGTCTCTTTCTATTTTAAGAGGATTAAAGAGGCTAAGTAACACAGATGAAACTTTGGCATTTCTATAGCAAGTGTTATTTTCATTTTCCTGTGAAAAAAAAACAATTCCCCTTCCCACCCTCCTGACCTCCAACCTCCTCCTCCACCCCCCCAAAAAAAAAATTACTTACATGAGAAAGCAACTCACACCAGAACACTAGACCAGTTTTCAGTAATTAGTCCAAGATCTAAAACTTCCATATCCCAGAAAAATGTTATCTATTAACTATTCTGCACTTAATCATCATTTTTAGGGAAACAAGTAATTTTTATTTCAGTTTTCTTGGCCAAAACATAAAAATTACATTTCAGTCTTCAGCTAAATTCCTCTTACTGGTCCAAAAACTTTCATGCAAAATCTTTTTTTGCCACTATACTTGTAAGACAATGTCAACACTACTTTTGGTCTACAGGAATGAAGTATAAAGATGCTGTAATCAAATGCCAGTGTTATTATGGGAGGTAGCTGGAAGCCTTGCTTTGTCTTGCCAAAGGCCAATCTAAAGCAATTGACTGAGGACACCTTAACCAAATGTCAGCAGATACTTGTTACTGATTGCAAAATTTTTTATGTGAGAAAGAAAAATTTAATTTGCTCAAAAAAGTTTTGAAACTGTACAGAAACTGTAGAAAATCTGGTGTTCGCACCGTGGATTCGTCCTCTATCTTATCAAGTAGCAGTGGCACTGAGCAGAGAAAAATACTAAAAATAGACAAACAAAAAAACTTTTTAGCATAAATGGTGGACAGTTCTGTAAATTATGCTCACTGAAAACACCAAAAGTTGAAGAAAGCTGCAAATGACAACCTGATTACACTGCTATATCTCCTATGTGACCCAATGCTATAAATTTGGAAGTAGTTTTGCTGTTCTAGATACTGTTTTGAATGTGAAAAATTATTCAGAAAGACTTAAAATCATTTGGATAATTTAACATGCATTGTATACATCAACAGAAATGTCTTTTCAACTTTTTGAAAAGACAATCAACTTTTACAGCTTTGGTGGCCGCAATTACCAAAATGGTGTTAACCTCTTCTTTAGACAACTGAATCTCAGTGTCAGGGTCAGGAGCCGCATCTCCACAGGAATGGTAGAAAGTGATTTCTTCCAAGGGGTTAAACAGAATAAGGACTTATATCTGTCATATAGGAAACCTATGGGACCTCATTCCTTCATGTCTAAGCTAGATTCTCTTAAAAACACAGAAAGTGGATAATATCAGTAAATATGCCACAAAGGACTTCAGAAGAACCCTTAAATATTATCTTCACATAGGTAGGTTCTAAACACTGAGTATATGCACCTGACCTTGCCCATGTCATTCTTTCTTACAAACAAGTCAAAGAGCATCTGTATGTGAGGTACTTTTCCTTACCTGGAAATTCTTAAAAGAAAAGAAATGTACAACTTGTTGTTGCTGTTTTTATTCTAACAAAATAAAGTGAATGAAATGTGAGTCTGACCTCTTGGATTACACTGTGATGTAGGAAAATCACTCAATTTCAGACCACCCTATATATCTAATAATAAAAAATATGGTTATTACACATACTGTGCTCCATGCTATAAAACAACTTAAGTTACAATAGCAATAATAACTCTGAAAGTCTTGGGTGAAAGCTTCACAAAATCTCAAGTTAATAGATAAAAACACAATCAAAAAGTCTGAAACCTAGCCTGTTAAAACAAATATTCTTACAACAGCAGAGAACATATATGGTAAGGAGGACTTATGTAGAAAATGGTAACAAATGTTCTGCAGTGCCTTAAATACCACAGTGTCTTAGTAACGCTATGGGACTACTACTTGCAACCCTGTAAACTTTACCTACATTGCTGATGCAGTGTTTTCAGAGCCTCTGTTGCATTGTTTTTCTTTTATTCTTCTCATACTCTTATTCTTATCTTGTCACAGCCTTGCACCCACAAGCCACAATAGTGATGGCGTCTTGTGGGAAGCACCTATCACTGGTCTAAGAATGACCTCTTTATTCCCTTTGCTTCCTTATCTCACTCTGTAGAATTTAGTTTATTAGAGCAAATGGAAATACTGCAGACAACAAATTAGATAATAGTAATTCAAGTACTCAGTAAATATTAACCAGTAATATATGCACGCACAAGCTTAACAAACAGTAAATACATATCACTACAAGCTAATTCACATATGACAGAATCACAGAATAGTTGAGGTTGGAACGGACCTGTGGAGATTATTTAGTCCAGCCTGCCAAACAGGGTCATCCCAGTCAGTGCTAATAACATCATGAATGTGAGCAAAAAATGGGAGGGCTAGAGAAGGTTCTGATGAAAACTGGATAGCAGTAGGGGAAAACAATGTTAAAAAGCTTTTTATTCATAGCCAGCCAATGCACTGGAAAAACACCCAGAACTCTTCTGGGGGTCCTCTCCCTGCTCCTCCCAGCTGACCATTGCAGAGAGTATTCCTTTTCACTTCTCATTCCCTCTCTTTGTTATGTTACTTTCCTCCAAAATCAGCTTTTATCATTAGAGTCAATGTATTCTGTAAGCTATGGGCTCCAGTACTAAACATCTGTATACGTAAGCAGATCTTAACATCTTTTCTGCCATCACAAAATTCCTATTCATTCCTTGTTTTCTCATTCTCTGCTCTTGCCTATGCAGGCTTTCTCATGCTTTGTCCCTTGTGCTTTATTTTCCACCCAGCTGAGCATATCATCTAACCCAATAAAGATGGGCATTTTTTAATTTTTCTTAAACTTGTGTTCTTGTGTTGAAGACCTGCTGGATTAGCAGGCTTCATCCTGCAGTCATGTGAGAGCAGAACATCAGAATAAAAGGGTGGTGGTTAAAGCAGCATCTAGAAGGAGGAGGAGGGATGTTATCTTACCCCTTAGAGGACAACAACCCCTTACATTGTCTTGGATGATTCTTTGTATGGTAACAAGTGTAAGCTACTTTGGGTCAGTGCTCTGTGGTAGGGACCAATTGGGAGAGCTAACACACGATGCAATACTATAGAAATGGGGCATCTTTTAACAAACATGTCTGAACCTGAATGCTGGTGCATTGTTTTCTATATTAATACAGACTCTTGTACAGGAGTTACGTCAGTGGAGCCACAGCAGGAGCAAAAACAAATAAAACGTTCCAGGGATAAATGAATTCTCTCATCAAGGCAGTCATCCAAGCACTAAATAACAAACTAGAGTCTGACACAGTAATAAATTGGGATTCATTCAGAAGAGGGATAAAAGTCTCCTTTTAGAACACTTCCAGGATTTACTTCTTTTATCTTTCCCTTTCATAAGATAAGACTTTCCATTAGTTTTCAGCCTCAGCTTAGATGGTCAGACCTTTCAGGGGGCTGCCCAGGAATATCTCTTGCTTCAGGAAAACTTGATCACAGGCCTCTCTCTAAGAAAAGACAGTTTTAATTTCCTATCCTTTTAACAACGGCTTGAATGTTAAAGTATGCAAGATCCAACTCTTTTCACTCCTGGAGACAGAAGAAATGGGGAGGCAGAACTCTGAAACTTGGTTCTCATTCCTGTTTTTAGTTACTATTTGTTTCATTCCTCACCATCACTTGGTGGAGATGGCATCCTTCTGCTGGAAGGATTAACTTCTTCAATTTTGTTAGATGCCATGTTCTAGGACATTTTATAAGCATATTAAAGACCATAGTCCTAAACTGTCTAAATGATGACCAAACTGTATCTTAAAAGAGGCAAAAAAAAAAAGAAAATAAAGAAATACAGGGAAGACAGTTTTTATCAATAACATTCTCTACAAATGGCAAACTAATTATTAAATTAGTTATTAAACTAGTTATTTTACAGCTGTATGCACAAGTCTAATCATTAACCTCTTTCCTCAGCTTCCTTACTCCACTCCATTAAAGAAATTCCAAAGGGAAAGTTACATGAACAGTGTTTTTAGATGTTATCAAAATATTTGTAGTAGTTTAATACCTTTATGAGTGGTATTTTTTTCAAAAATATCTTGTATTTTATTTTTCAACATATAGAACTATTCACTTGAATATAATATTTAAAATTGATTAGAATACTGTCTTAAGACTAAGTTTTGGGTTTTCAAACTTGTTAAAGAACAGCAATTTACCATCTTTCTAACTCACCAACCAACACTCCACATGTCAGAGGTTTCCTTAGAAGCAGAAAATGTATTAATCACTTCTCTGGAAATGTTACTAACTAGCTTTTAATTAACATTTATACCTGCTTTTAAAAATATTTTATTCATATAACCTTTGCTTTAGAAAGGTTTGTGTTCAAAAAAAAAAAAAAAGTCAAATAAAACATATATGAAATGAAACAATTTAAATTGATATATCGAAGTTCCAAGTAAAAAGATTTTCATTAAGTATTTTTGTGGCTCAATAAAAAAGAAACCAAAAGTAATAATGGTAAGCTACTTCATTTTACCATTTCATATGACATAGTAATGAAAATGTAAAACATCATACAGGGAAAAAAAATCAATTTAAGAAAAGAAATAGAGAAAATAATTTCCCAAAGCTTTTGTCCTTCTCAGGGTATAGCTGCAATAATGGATTAACCAACATTACAATTATTATTATTATTTTCAGCATGTCAGAAAAGTAAATATGTTTGGACCTTTGAAAAGTAAAACACCAGTGATATTTCAGGAAAGGGTTTTCTTCCCCCTCCCTCCCATCCCAATGGCATTTAGCAGTCCAAAATACATGACATTGACCCTACATTTCCTTTTTCAGAGACACTCTCTGCAATTTCTTTCAGTTATAGAGGTCATTCATGTCCTCTTCTTTAAACAACTAAGGTTATTGCTTGCCCGTTTACTCACCTGTTGTGTTCTCTACTGACTTCATAACATCCAGAACTATTACTTTCTTGAGCAGCCTGAGTTCCCAAGAAAGGGGTCTTATGTAGGTTTTTTTGTTGTTGTTGTTATTTTTATTTGTTTACTTATTTATTTTTAGGGGGGAGACATCTCCTTCTGACTGGATTTATGAAATAATTAGAGTAGAATAGAATGGAAATAACATTCACCTCAAACTTGAATTAAACAGAGATCTGAGATTTACATATTCTTGATCTTCAGTCTACTACAGTAAAAGTTCATAATATGCAAAGGTTAGTCACATCAATCCCTGCCTTCACAGCATTTAACAACCCTCCTGAAAAAAAAAAAAAAAAAATCTCTTCCATTTAGATTTTCTTAAAAAGAATGAGTAACCTTGTTAAGAGTTTGAACTCCTTGATCTTGTCCAACCCTTCAAGAGACATGACAAAAGCATAATCTGCTATCAGCTATATACCTACAATGGAAAACTTAATAACATAGCAATAATCTGTACAAATTTGAGTTTCCATAAGAAGTGAAAAGAACGTACAGCATATGTTTACTATCTTCTTTTGCGAAGAGAGGCAACACTAAGGATTTCAGTTTACAAATACATTCTTGTACAATCAATCACTATGTTTCAATTAAAATCCAACAATGTTCACATATTTCAATATATATTTTGTATGCAATAATTTAGACATTTAAGTTCCTTTAATTAGCCGTTGCACCATTTCTTAGTAATATGCCAAACATTTTCATGTTTCATGCTCTCAGTTATGCTGCTTCACACTTGAAGAAGTGGGAGCTGATGCTAATCAAGCCAATATTACTCAGCTGGTAAAATTAATGGCAAAATCTTACTTCACTTTCTGTAACTAAAACCAAATTAGAAGAAACAAATTAACCATTTTAAAAATTATTATTTCCAAATACAACAGGATTTATTTCTTAAAAAATTAAAAAATAATAATAAAAAAATCAATGTCTGGTCATACATTTGTATTGCTACATGGGTATGTATGTGAGATTTGTATTGATTATGACAAGATTATTCTGTAACTGAGATGTGTCATTTCCTAAAGATTTTTTTTCTCTGTAAAATAAGTTAAAAGGAAGTACATTAATAACAAGACTAAGATGCAATTTATAAAATACTTCAGGAATATTATAACTCATGAGAAGCCTGTTCCTCAGCCATGAGACAGATGTGTCCTGTTGGTGTCCCACCACATTCAGCACCTCATCCCTCAGAATCACCAAGAGTTAGTTGACCTCATCAGTGACGTTCACCTGTTGCTTTCAACCAAACAACATCCAAGCCAGCCTTGTATTGAAAGTTAGATAAGGTGCACGTGTGCATGCTTGCTGCTTTGGGTTTTCTGTACATTTTCTGTATTTGATTTCAAACTCTTGGAATGTTCACAAGGAAAAAAAAAAGTCCTTTCACAGGGAGTTACAGCAAGTCTGCAATAGAAGCTCCTTAACTATTAGCTGTGAAAACTAAAACTCAGTTTTACAGGATTTGCAGTTACTAGCCACTGACTTTGCTGCACTCCACTATGAGAATATTAATAACCACTTTTCTTATAGCACAGTACTTCAACCCTGTTACTTCTCTACCGCAGTACTACCTACATATAACCCCTCACAATTCCTCCAGTTCCTCTCTTTCTTCTTCAGGTCCCTACCTACTTTAGTTTGCTTTGTGTTCTCAGGAAGAGGCAGAGAACAGTATTGTGGCTTGCAAAGACATGCATGCTGGTTGGTTTGCTGGGGGGACAGCAGATGGGTATCTTTCACCTAAGAGGCATGAGTAGAGCATGTGGAACTGCTGCTGAGAACCAAGCAAATGGCATCAGTCATTTTATACAGCTACTCTCTGATTCTCCTACGGGCCTAGAGCACAAACTTAGTATTTCTTATATTATTCAGTATGTTCCCAAGTTTATTTGGGGGGGGAGGGGGGGGGGGGGGGGGAAGGGGAAGGAAGGAAATTATAAGATAGCATGAATCTTGTTTCTTGGAACCAGGCCAAAAAATATGTGCTTGGCACAATTATATTAGTTTTACTCCATCTCCCAGAACAGTATGACAATATAATAGTATTACACAATGAAAATTGGTGAATGAAAAAGGTGAGAATGAACATCTCCAAACAAATCTAAAACAAATCTAAACAAATTAGTTCTCTTGACACAGGTTTAAATCTACAGAGAATCAGTAAGAACAGCATTCTAAGTCAGAGCATGCATGCATATATTTTGCTAACATTGTTAAAATATGCTCTTTTTTTTTTTTTGCCTAATCTGAAGGGTTTTTTGTTTTGGTTTGGTTTTGTTTTTGTTTTAGTTCACCACTGCACAGTATCTTTACATGGTATAGGTGTGCAGTGTGCATATTTTGGTAATTTTATTGGCCAGAAGAGCCCAGATCAGATGTCACTCTCCTCCAAGCATATCAAAGCACTTTGGCCACAAGCAGATACTTATTTTTCTTATTTTTGTTCTGCAATCTATAGATGTAAACTATTGCAATCACTCAGCTTTTTTTTTTTTTTTTTTTTTTTAAGTTAAAAAGGTGTGATTTGTGAACCTAATTCTTCTTTTGGGATGCTAATCTTCTCAAAATGAAATGTCACTGTTAATGATTCAAGGATAGCATATCCATAACTAACAAGTAATAGCTAAAATGTAAACTCAAGCTTGCTAAAAACTGGAGATATATATCCCAGTTACATTCCTTCATGGGGTTCATGACCGAGAAGTAAGAGCACTGGTACTGAATCATCCCTTTGTTCCCGTTATTAATATTATTCCCCTTATTTTTCATTTATTTTATTACTCTGATTTCAAACTGCTGCAGTTCAAAAGTTGTCTCTATCATCTTATATTGCCTATCACAATAGAAATTAAAAGGTTATTCTTGTGAGAATATTAGCAACCTAGGATTAAACTCCACACTTTCCTTACCCACAATTATGTCTTAGTGTAGCAGATGCTGATGCTGTCTGAAAAGTTTAAGAGGAGATGACCTAATAAAATCTTGTTTAAGTGAAACATATTTGGCCTTCCATGATGTTTCTTAGCAGTCACAAACATGCACACCAAAATCACAATACAAAAAACAGACTAAAGCTCTGTTGTTACTACACAAACTTAGAACAAAGAGGGAAAACAAGAAACTGATATACATCAACATTTCCTCTCCTTGATTCTTTAAGAAAACAAATTTATAACGAGAACAAACGATTGTCATTTTAATCAATATATATATTTTTCCAGTTTCAAAAATAGGTTAATCATCTTCATCCTTAAGTATATGTATTTTAAATCTCATTTTCCATGCTCTCAGTTAGTCTGGTATATCTCCAGGGCAACTCATTTGACAATAATAAATTTATCTTACTCCAGAAGAGATGGAAATCTGGGAACTTAGATTAAGCTTCAGTATTTTTGAAAAGTATTTCTGTTGAATGCAGCACTTATTTCCCAGCTGCTGGAAAATTAGATTCTGATTTAAATAATATTCATTTGCATCTTATAGAAAATATTTTCTGTGCAGACTCAAGGAGAGACAATAATTATAGGATCACAGTCTAACGATTAACCAATTTTATTAAATTACAATATTGTTATCAAAAAAGAAACAGTGAAATGGTAGCTAAGGCAATAATCATTTTATGTAGCTGTTAATTTTACTGTCAACAAATAGAATTTCTTTCTAAACTTCACATTCTCTCTTTTATAAACTGTTTTATTCCAGTTTTGAACAGATATTGCGTGTTTTGAACAGATATTTATTTTGCTACCAGTTTTGGATTGTTGCTGTTTCCTTTTTAAAATTCCTTTCCCTGAAAAAAACAATGGTGCCAAACAACATTCAGCTGTCAACCTGCAAATATAGGACAAGGTAAAGAACATGCATTTTTATTCCATGATAAGTATGTCATCTGCATCTATTCAGGGAAAAAAGTATGGTAGTATCATGAAGTTCATGAAGAACATGAAGTTCAGACTGGATTTTTTGCATTTTTGAGATCCCCCATGTAACCACACACTAAGTAACATCTCTCTTGGTTCAATTTCTTTAAAAATCCCTGACACCAGACCATAATTTATTTCAATTTGTTTACTCTTATGGGTGTCCAACTTCTTTGATTTTGTAAAACAATAACAGCAGAAGAAATATAGAGACTTTGGTCAGCAAGGCCATATCCTTCATTACTACAAACACAGCCTTTTTACAAGAAAGGAGTTTAGCAGAACTTTTGATTGGTTTTGTTGAGACTTGTGTCTGGATGAAACTGTGCTGCCAGAGCTGAATGTGCTACAGCATAGAAGGCCTTCTGGATGAGACTGACGCTTTAATACTCAGTCCACAGGCCTGATTATTAAAGATTATTTTGCAATTTTAGCAGCTGTTCTTTCACCAGAAGTTAAGTAAAATACAATTGAAGTAAACAGCAAATTCAAAACTAATCAAAACACAGAAACAATTATAGAAGATCTGTAGTTGAGAATCAGTGCTCAGAATAAATTACATCAAAATGGGTTTCAGCCTTCCTAGATAAATCACTGGATTCCCCTGGATTATTATATTTGAAGGGAAGTGGGTGTTTGGATGTTTTCTGCTTTCAATGGTTTTTGTTTATTTTGTTGTTGTTGTTATGTTTATTCCACATAGGAGGGACTAATACTTCTTTGTCTCTTCTGTTTATTTTTCTGCTTTCTGCTTTCTTCTTTTCTGCTTTCTAGTATCTCACCTCCATTCCTTCCTTGTTCCTTAATTTTGCTCATTTAATTTTTCTGATTACTTGCTCCAGCTCTATTCTGCTAACTCAAGTCATTTTCCATTCCCAGTATCAGGAGATTACTGAGTAAGGATGTAAAGGCACCGTCTGCAGCTGAGATGAAAACCACACACACGCACACAAGTTAATCTTTGTGGACTATATATAAACTTAGAAATTGTTTGTTACCCCAAGCTAACTGTATTGGAAATCATAACCATTTCAGAGAGCAATGGGAAGATAAGCTTCCTGACAGCCAATTGTTTTATCCACAAATAAAACATCAGTTCTGTGGTACGCATACAGGACACGAGGCAGCTTTCCTTAACAATATTTACCCAGTTCCCTGTCTTTTAAGTAGATTGTCATCTTGAAGAAATTCATCAAGACATGGAAAAGCTGAGAAAAGTTGATAGCTTTCTTTAAGCTACAGGAAATGAGACATTTTGCTCAATCACAAGATTAAAAAGTAGAATACCCTTACTGAAGTTGGGTAAAACATAGAAAACGTGTCCTTGCATTTCTTCAAGCACATAGACAGAAATAAGTGCTAATTAAATAAGCGTATCGTCATTAACAACTACTTTCCAATTATTTAAAAGATTTGTCAAGTCAGCTACTAAAAACTTAGAGGAATGTAACCATTATCTGCATTAAGTGTATTTCAGCAGAGATATCTAACAACTGACTAAGTCCAAAACAGAAGCCCATTTCTGAGTGATCAGACTGCTTATTATGTAAGTGGAGAGGTAGCAGGCAGGAAAACATTTCAGGTCTAAAACTGCCATCTATTTGTTCTATTTATTCATCCGTTTAATTCATCTATTTAATTCTGAAAATGAATGAAATTTAAGTGAGTAGTTCAATCAGTTAAATACACATTTATTACATGTCCTACCTTGTCCTACTTAAAAGCAAGGCTTATAGACAGGCCGCTTTTATCAAATGTTGTGTGGCTTGCAGGTGGTCTCTAGATGCAGTATATAATCCAAGTTTATTACGCTACAGAAGCAAAAATCTGAGGGACATCAAAAAGTGTATGTAAAAGAGTCACAGCAATGATTGTCAATTGTAACTCAGAGAGCTTGAGACAAAACTGGAAACTTGTGGTTGCTCTGCAGCACTATTGGAAGGAGCTCTCTTTTAACAGAGAGACAGTTTTGTAAGAAGCACTGGAGTCTAGAAGTACAGATTTTGTTCAAAATAATTAAAAAAAATGAAAAAAAAAAAAAGAAAAAGAAGAAGAAGAAGAGTAAGAAGAAGAGGGAGGCAAAAAGCTTGAATCCCTTCCTAGCTTTTCCCACTGAAGTAGACAGGACAAATTGTATACACCTTTGTCATTATTGCCTTCCTCCTCTGTCTCAATAATCAGAAGCTAAGACACTCATCTACCATGTAGGATTTGTCCCCAAGCAGGTTGTATCTGAAGGTACCTGAATTATCAGAGTATGTATTAAATTTCTGTCTTTCAGTCTTTTTTATTCTACATGAAAAATAATATTCCCTGAGTCAGAAAGAATTTCACAGTCACTAATATCTCAGGCTGTTGCACGTTTTGTGGGTAACCACTAACTCCTCTGACTTGTCTGGGAATTTTTTGTAAGGTCTAATGGATGAACTAAATTGTCTCTGGGAGTTTTCAAAGCCCAGTATTCTTTAAGTCTCTCAGTAAAAACCTCCCTTTTTCAAATGGATTTTACTGTGAGGATTGTGTCAGTAAGTAACACAGTAATTCAAGATGGTAGGCATAGGCATTTTTCTTAGGTAAGGTTTCAAAACAGATATTATCCCTCACCTTCAACCTCTTTCTGATATGTAGATTTTCTGTAAAATAATAGCTACATTTAAAATAATAATAATAATAATAATCTGTTGTCTAACATTTTATTTTTTTTTCTGTCTAAATACATTAATGCTTATTTTTAATACATGACTTTTTTTCCAAAGACTACAAAAGAAGAAGGTGCTTTGGGCATATAGTAGTGTTCTCATTGATAACAAAGACACCACCATAGTTTCAGATGTTGTAATAGGAAAAAAGGACAATTTTGCCCTGTAGATGATGTCTTCCCATGGCAAGGCTGCTATTGCAGGCTCCTTTGTGTCCTGCATGAGTCTGGCTCTCCAGATTCTGGAGTGCAGTGGGATATTTATTACTAAATTCCAAAATTAATTAGCCTATATTTATAGTGTTTTGAAAGAGAAAAATATTGCACACATACTGATGTTACAAGTAATTAAGAATAAAATCTTTGTTAGGATCTGATGTTAATTCCCTGATGCCTAGCAAGCAGCATAATTATTTCTATGAAGGTTGAGCTTTTTGTATTGAAAAAAAATAGAAGATTTTACTAAAACCCGACTTGTATAACACTGTATTGTCTGCATCTCCTATTCCTATTCTAGACAGTCACAGCTGAGCATTTCCTCAGACTTAAAAAACGTAGAATTTTTTTAAAAATTGAAAGCAACAGTTAATCAGAGACTAAAATTTCTTGATCAGCTTAATAATAAAGTGAATCTCAAAGACTGTGTCTGTCTTAAAAAGAAAATATAAAATATTTTCTGCTCCTGAGGTCAACAGTGCAGCACATTCCTCATTCATGTAGGTTATTCATTTAGCTTACACCAAACACACACACACACACACACACACAAGGAGGAAAAAAGAAGAAAAGTGAAAAACAGATCCACAAAAAAATAAAAAAAATATACAGGTAAAAATTGTCAGGGTAACTTCATTCTTACAGAGTATTGGGAACAAGCCTGCTCCCTGAATCTTTCTTTGGATTTGCATGTGAAATCAGAAGTTATTTTGGACCCAAACCATGTAGTATGAAGCACATTAGCTATCAGACAGTATAGGATAAAAGGCTGGAAAAGACTTTTAAGATCAAGTCCAACTGTTAACCCAGCATTGCCAACCATGTCCCTAAGCATACTGCACAAGGGACTTAACCATGTAATATAAATCTCTGATGAATCACCTGGCAGTTCTGAAACACTTCTGTACTGCTGTAACCAGCAGCTGATGTGATGCTAGTTATCTGTAAAAAGCAGAAAAGCATATTTCCTCAGCAGATGTGCTGGGGATAAACAGGGACCTCTTCACTCTTAACTTCACTATTTTATTTCTGCAGAACATTTGATCCTGGGTAAGTGAAATGGCACAACCACAGAGACAGGTCAGGAAAGGATGTGCAAGGTGAAACTATACTAAGCAGTAAAGCTGTACGTCTCCCTTCAGTATGTAGCAGTAGTTGTAACAGTCCTAAATATTTAAACTTACAGGCATGCCAAGTACAGACAGCACAAGCCACGGCTGGTTGTTCACAGGCACCTATTTTTTATGCCATCACTCTACGTGTGGAATCCATGTATGAGTCTTGCAGTCAATTACCTCTTTTGGGAGGGAGACGTATTTTCGTATTTGTTCCAAAAAGCTTATATATGTTTTGGGAAAGTGATTTAAAAAAATAAAAAGAAAATAAAAAGAAAAAAAAATATTCTGGTTTGGTAAAAGGCTCATAGACCTCATTTTCTCCCCTCCTGTAAATTGCTTAAGCTGGAGTCACATGTGCACCAGCAGGTACTAGCAGGCATTTTTACTGACAAGTATATAGTTATCGTGTCATAAAATAACCAAAGCTTTCTGTAAGTTCCATGTATATATGGGATAAATACAGTGATGAACAAACCAGGTGACTTTTATCCCTATAGTCACTTTCAAGCAAGGGACTGCATTTTGCATCTATGAATGAAAAAAATCAATTTTTAAACAACTGTGTAAGTTGTAAGTATTTGTCTGCAAATTGAGTACATTAAAACTATATACATTAAATAAGTAAGTAAAGTAAAAACAACACCACAAGGCAATGGTTTAGTCTGCCCCCAAAATTATAAAGAAGAGGCATAAAGATAAATGGAGTATGGGGTAAAATAAAACCTGAGTTTATATAATTGAGGCTACTCTAAAAGAAAATTGACAGCATTCTTTGATAAGACATGATATTCCAGAGAATCATAGTGGATGTATCTAGATGTTATAAAGTCTTTGACACAAGGACCTTAAGAAACAAATTAACTGAACAGAAGGTAGGAATTGACCTTAAAAAAAAAAAAGGTATTTAAATTCCAGTTTTAATTCCAATATAAGTGTGAGTGGACAGTATTTTGTGATGGTATTTTTGTGATTATTCTTTTATAAGCATAGACTAAAGATTTTAGTAGATCACCTCATATTACTGTGTATTCAACTTCAGGCATTTTCACAAATGGTCCTAGAAAAGAGGGGGAATGAGAAGGCTGTTGTGTCTTAAAAGAGAGTTCCTGAACCCAGAGTCTTGGAGGGTACTATCAACACTAAAGGAAGATAGGAATATCTCATAGGAAGTAATCCTGAAAATTGGTCTGAGGTCTGTAGAAGAGGAATTATATTAAGTAATGTGACTGTGCAATTTCAAGTGGATTTCTCCTAACGTGGTTATTTATAATCTGGAGATGAAAGAAGGAAAAAGATCCAAGTACGCTGACTGATGATCACAGGGTGACTGATCCAAGAAATCCATGAGACCATGAAAAAGGATTCAGGAGCCCAGGGTAAGTGACATGTGACATGGCTAGTAAAAATGAGGTGTACTAGCACCATTAAACAAATACTACTGAGAATATTTGAAATATTATGTGCAGCTTTGTTTTCATTTTTGACTGAACTTAATAGTGTTAGGACAGAGCTACTAGAAAAAATGGGGAAACTGCAGGAATAAGAAGAAAAAGAACAGAGTTTTGTTTGGCAACATAAAGCCTAAGGAGACATATGTCTCTATGTGAGAGAGAGTGCTTGTGACGTGAGTAAGGAAAGATAAGAACTACAAAAACATTGTGTGTTTATTCATGTATTTATGCATTCAAAATTAGGAGAAAATTTCCATTGAAAGCATGAGTAAAGGAACAACACCCTCTCCCAAACAGATCAACACCTCCCTCACAAATCCTGTTTGAAGATTAAGCTGAAAAAAATTAGAAACTACATGATGTGTTGATAGCAAGACACTTGGTTCTGTGACTCAGGAAATCCCTTCTATTCCTGCACTTTTTTGAAACTACTGAATAAAAAAAATAAAAAAGAAAAGAAAAAGAAAAAGAAAAAAAGCTAAAATGAAAGTCCTACACTAGGATTTTACACAAAACAGAAATGTTTAGAACATCTGCTCTGAGATGGGAAAACAGATTTCCAGCTGTCTTACTGAGATGAACACTGCAGGGATCCCGGTGATACTCTTCTAATATTTTATTACAAATAAAATATTTTAAAGTTTTGGGGCTGAGCAGCCTGTTATTCATGGGAATTTCTTTGTTAGAATAGCTTCAGTCAATTATTTTCAATATCTATGACTTTCACATTTTTAAACACACGGGAAGTATTTTTCCATTTCAGATTTCTTATAACGGCAAAAACATTTCTGTCTTGTCCCCAGTTGCCACCAAGACTGTCAAATTTCAAAAACATTTTCTTTGTAGTATTTTACATTAGAATCTGCTATTATGTGTTCTATCAGTACCTCCTCTAACATCATTAATTTTAACAAAAGAATGAAAAATAACTGCATCATGTATTAGAAGCTTTGGATATATATAGTCTGTAAAAATACATACAGTAACATTCATCTATTTCGCTGCTGAGTTATCAACAGCTTTAGCTTTTAAGACCATGAATATTTAATTTCTACCATGTTCACTGTTTCATTTTCATTAATTGCTAAATTCCCGTATGTGTAAACTTGTGTCAGTTGTACATTTTCATTTATAAGGGTGTTTGGAGGTGATATAATTCCCTGTTACTTTAGTTATATGCTAAGAAATCCAATAATTTCTCTTCATCTAAATGCAAAAATATATTTTGCAACTCAGTCTTCAAAGGCTTTATTTATGGAATATGCTAGATTATCTTTAATCTCTATAAAGTATTATGCAAGAATGACAGAAATTGCAAAGTACACAAGAATATAAAAGGTAATCTGCAAAAATACTTGTGGAGTTTAATTTTCATACAACCAAAAGTGAAATGAGCACACCGAAAGATGGAAACTTCAACTTCTATATAATTTTTGGTAAGAATATCTCTAGTTATTTACACAAGAGGATCACTCTCCCTTTTAAGTACCCCTCAACCTATTCTGCACTTAAAAGCCAGGGCATAATGAAATTCATTACAAGGACCAGGAGCATAACAGCAAGCATTTAAAAGTTCATTAGTTTTGACATGTATTATTTCCACGCATATTATAGTATGTTCTTACAAATTTGTACATCTGAGTCTTTTAAGCTCTTCTTCCCCAAAGTATTTCTGAGACAAAAACAAAACAAAACAACAAAACAAAAAATAAAAATAAAACACCATCACCAAAAAAAAAAAAAAGTTATATTTCAGAAAGAAAAGACAGACTACATATATAAACCCTGTAGGTTTAAAAACGTCCATTCCTCAGACCTTGGTTAAATCTCATTTAAGCGTACTTCATACCTAAACTGAACATCTGGACTCCCTTTATGGTTAGAGAAATGGATATTTTCTGGTCATAATTATTCTCTTTTAATGTACATGTCAAAAATAGGTCAGATGAATCATGCTCTGAAGGTGTCTGTTTCTACCCACTAACTATAAAGAGAGAAGACGGCTCAAATGTAGGTGGGTAGAATTAACTGAAAGGAACAGCATCTGTCCTATACTCCTCAAAGTCACGGAAAACTAGAGCTCAGCTGCCATTTATAAGCCCGTTCAAGAATCTAAATCAAAACCCATGAAAATTTGGATAATTAATTAAATGAGGGTTGATGTGGGCAGAGGATTTTGTTTGTTTTTATCTTCCACTAAGTTATTTCATTCCAGGAGGAGTGCACAATGGTTTTCAGGTTAAAAATTAAATAAAGTAATAAAAATGTATCTCATCATATTTTAAAAGTCAAATGTTAAAAAGTGGCATCAACGCCAAAACTCAGGCATATAAATACATTATTCAGAAATTCTTAACCTTTTTTTGTCACTGAAAATTGGTTTAGCTGCAAGCCTTTAAGAAGTTAAGCTCCATTTTTTGCTTGCTACTAAATAAATGTTTGATTACAGAGCATACCAGCATTTCTGTATTCCTCTATTCCACTACAAAATCAAAAGGCAGCTCAAACACCCCAGCATTTGAGGTCACCTGTGACTTTGCCCTGGAACAAGCATTCAAAGTAGCTGGAAACTAAACTCTGCTAACTACCATGTATGGTCAGGCTTGCTGGTTGACAGCAGCTGCTGCACGTGATTAACTGCAAGGAGGACTCTGTCTTCCCTGGACACTCAATTCATCTCCTCCAAGGGATTCCACACAGGCAGATCGCACAGCATGACACTGGCAATGATGCACTTGAGTAATCTGTAAATTAAGGCTTATTCTCAAGCAAGAGCCAGTGGTGTAACCTGACCCAGTATAGTCCCTTCTATACTTCTACACTTCTTCTAAATAATTATTCTCATGAGTTGTCTTACATGATTCGTGATGTTTATAAATAGGGGAAGAGATTCTGAACATACCTTTGCGTAAACCTATTTGCAGAACAGGCTGTGAATAAAATATTTTCTTACAGTGTTAGTGCTAACAAGATAATGCACTCAACTCCAGCTATATAAGATCTTGTTTGCAATGTATTGTGAATTATTTTCACAAAGTTTTTCAAGATAAGTCAATTTAAAAGATTGATTTGAAATAAGCTAGGGCTTTTGATATCTAAATAAAGTTACTTTTATAATAGGGAAAAATGCATAATACATATAAGAAAGATGAGTACAAGAAGTCAGATGGATAGGCTGGACATAGCAAAGAGAAGACAGGATAAGATAAAAAAATTTATTTGGTCAGCATGATATGTTCTGCTAGTAACAAAAGATCAGGTTTCCACCTTGGCTTTCCACTGCCTCCTACAGAATGTAGTAGACTTCAAGGTGTGCTGACCTGACCGAGTCTTGGCTTTTCCAGCAGTTTAGGAAGTAGATTGGCTACTGAGAAAACATTGACAGTTGTCTATGTCATCAGATACATTTAACCCTTAATGCCATTCTTGAGATACACCATTAGACTAAATACTGGCTAAATAATTTAAAACAAATACAAAGAAGTTACAACTTTAATGCTATTAATAGAATGTGCATGTTTTTAATATTTCCTATGAAATAATTAAAATACTGAGTGGTTTGAAATATTTTATAGGCTTCTTCTAAATTGCCACCTTCACCTTCCACCTTCACCTTCCACCTGTACCTGACATTGCAGGTTCCCAGCATGCCTAGACTTTGACAGGTATATGCAATTCTCCTTGATATGGTCACATTTTCAGTTGCTTCCCAGCTGTCTATTTTCTCATTTAAAGTACAGAATTTATGACCACAATTACATCATACACTGAAGCAACTTTATATCAGTACAGTTTTGTAGAGCTATGGCTAATCAGTAGAGGTGTTCCCAGGTCTCTAAGAGGTGGCATAGAAATAAAAAATAAAATAAACTAGGAAAAAAGTCTTTACTCAGAGGGTGATGAGGCACTGGAACAGGTTGCCCAGAGAAGTTGTGGTTGCCCAACTTCTGGAGGTGTTCAAGGCCAGGTTGGATGGGGCTTTGAGCAACCTGGTCTAGTGGAAGGTGTCTCTGCCAATGGCAGGGGGTTGGAATTAGATGATTTTAAGGTCCCTTCCAACCCAAATTATTCTATGATTCTAATGATGAATTAAAGCTTGCAGCTGGACTAAAACATGGGCAGATTTTTAGTTGTTCTTGATCCAGAGTAAAAAATATGGTGAATAAAAAATTGGTAGATTTCATGATTCACCCATACTGACATGCAGCTATTACTATAAATCCATGGAGTCCACACTGGAAAAAAAAAAATCAATGCAGTTCCTGTTGGCTACGCTACTACAGTATGAGATTACAATGAAAAAAAAAACCCTCTCAAATCTTGCTTATTATTAGTTAGTCTTTTTATAATGTCACCATGAGTCTAGTTTTATAAGGAGCAAATTAATTCACTGCAAGACCACACACACTTACAATTCTAGTTGCAGCATAAGTACAATAGCAGTAATAATTTCAATGAAAGCCTATAGAAAAAAATCCTCTTAATAAAATGAAATTCTAGCATGAGGTATATTACTGTTAAAAATGCAAAGGAAATTAAAGAAAATAAAAGCCACATAAAAATTATTACTAAGATTCACAGGTAAATCTGCATATATAAACCATTCTTATTTTTCTGGTTACATCTCACAAGGCATGGATTTAACATGAATGTAGGGAATATATGCCGTCAAGCTGAACAAGCACCTTCTACCTCACCGCTCTGATTGGGGGTTACTCCCTTGTGTGCTTGTATATCTTTTGCTTGCTATAGCCTGTATGTTGTATAACTATGAAATTTGATAGATCAGCACTGAATTCTTTCACAGTGCTATATTATTCCATAGTGCTAACTGGAAATCATTATGAGTAGTCATTTTCTAGTTTATGACTGAATATAAATGCAAGAAGCTTTCAAAAATTAACTTCTCAGCAAAAGCGTTTATACAAGATCATCATCTGTTAGTCTTTGAATGAAATTCCTTTCCTGCTTACTTAAAGTACAGTCTACAATGAGATGCCAGATTTTTGCTGCTGATGATCATATGAACCTTCCTATCCTCACTCCCAAATTCAGAAATCCTATATGGGTCAATAACGACAGCTCATAGGCTTCCAGCCCAAGCAGAAAAGGTGCTTGAAGGGGGCATTAAAAAAGTGGAAGATTGAAACTATGTGTCAATATTCAGCAGAATTTCCTTTAAACTGCTCCAATTTACACCAAGGCCACAAAAACAGTATTTTGGAATCAGGAGGTTGCAAATGGCTGTTAAACAGTGGTTTCTCCATCTCCAGTATTATGATTTCCTGTGAAATAGATAAAAAGATGGTGATTTATCTTCCTTGATTCATACTGAAAGGCTCTGTAAAATCCTAATAAATTTGATACTTTCAGCCATGGTTTTGGTGTATGTTTACTCTTAACACGTACTTACACTGATGTAGTCATCTTATACAATTTCTGCTGACACAAAGGGTCAGCATATTAATTTTAGAAAAAGGCAAATCTGTACAGCACATTTCTTTCTGTTTCTCCCAAGAGAATATCACAAACATGTACACTCTAGGAAGCAGACCAAGAAGTTCAACGAAAAGTATTCTGTGTTCTACAACCAAAACAACTGTCCGCTCCAAGAATCTACAGGATCTAATCTGCCCTGATGGACATGATCAACAGTTGCCCAACAGAAATTGGAATGGACTGCAGCAACAACAGAAGAAGATACGCCAAGCAAAATAACAATCTGGTGTAACGTCCTAACTCATTAATGGATCATAACTACCTTGAGTTCCTGCCTACTTCTAAGAATTCCTACTCTTAGAAGTAATGGAACACCTCTGTAAGGGGTGGAGCTTAAGCTGTTCTCTTCAGACAGTCTGTGGTAGCTCTGTGCAGACTTGTATCATTTCCTTAGCACATAGTGTTTGAAAATAACGAAACCTCAAGTTAATTAATATATTGCAAACTAATCATAGAACTTAAATTATCTTGTAAATTCAGTAGCATCCTGTAAAATTTTCAAGTCTATGGCAACACTTACATGCATGTGGATAAAAGCATTTCACATCAGAAAATAAATATCACCAAAGTAATGGAGAGTTTACAGTGAACATTTTAACAACATGTGAATTATTTCCAGTTCTTTGCTTAGTGTAGAAATTCAGAGTATTTGATATGGTGGTATACAGAGAGGTGTCTAGTGGGAGTTGTGCTGCCAGCTTCTATGGGAATAATATCATCCACTACCCTTTTAAATTAGGGCTTATATGTTGAGCTTGATTGGGAGAAAAGTTTGCATAAAGCTTTCCTTAAATTATTTTCTTGGTCCAGTTACACCATTTATTTAGAACTCGGGTAATAATCACAAGGATTAAGGACACAGTTCAGAAAAGTGACAACACCTACATGGCATTACAGAGCAATCCATAATGGCATGGAAACTTCATTTTAAAGAGAAAAATGTCAAGAAATAATAATGAAAGAGCAACTTAGAAAAACACTAATGCATTCAAATGGATGTACTCAGACATATTGCTTCTTATCCTTCTATTTTAAGAGCTTTTAAATTTAAAGAGTGAGAGGTTTTATTCAATGTTATAATACTTTCCTACATTACACTATGTGATAATCAGGAAAGCAGTAAGTGCATGTAAGGAGACAAATAGAAAAGAAAATGATCCTACTTCCTTCAGCTCAGTGAAATCACAGTGTAATTCATGTAATGCAAGTAGATGTAAACAAGATCCAGTAAGAAAGCACCTGCAGACCTACATTCCATTGCCTTAACAAAAAAATGGCCTGAAAAAAAGAGCAGCTTCATTACAATCAGATGCTGACTATACAACATGGAGCTTTGCAGGTCCTGGAAACTCAGCAGCACCTGTAAATTTCCCATTCTGCAACATATGAGGTGCAAATGGGGAGCTCATTCATTTCATGTAAATAAAAAACAGAAGCCTTAACAGCAAATGATATAAAAATAACATGCAATTCTGAATATATAACCACATTGAAGATGTCTACCTATCTATCTTTTCTAAAAGATTTCTTATTCTATTCTATTCCAGAAAAGAAACTTATTACTAGAGAGAGTGTTGATCAATGCAGCCAAAGCAAGGAAAAAAAGGATGCCCTCTGTCCTATTATGGTCATTATGATCAATTACTTATTGTGCGGTCTTTATAATATTATTTCTTTTCCTTTCAGCTGCTTGAACTACAAGTTTCTCAGGGCCACACCACTCCCTTAAGACATGCTTGGATTATCTTTACCACAGCAGGTCTTCTTTCCCATTTTATTTTGTGACACCATTGTAACATATTGCTGGCATTTCTGCCCTGGAGACTCATTTGAATATATCATAGAATCATTACGGTTGAAAAAGACCTTAGAGATCATCTGGTCCAACCATCCCCCTACCACCAATATCACCTACTAAACCATGTCCCTAAGCATCACATCCAACCTTTGCTTGATCACCCCTAGGGACAGTGACACCACCACTTCCCTGGGCAACCTGTTCCAATGCCTGACTACTCTTTCTGAGAAGAAATTTCTCCTAATTTCCGACCTGAACCTCCCCTGGTGTAATTTGAGGCCATTTCCTCTAGTCCTATTGCTAGTTATCTGTGAGAAGAGGCTGACCTCCAACTACCCACACCTTCCTTTCAGGTAGTTGTAGAGAGCAATAAGGTCACCCCTGAGCCTCCTCTTCTCCAGACTAAAGAACCCCACTTCCCTCAGCTGCTCCTCATAGGACTTGTGTTCCAGGCCTTTCACAAAGCTTTGTAACCCTCCTTTGGACACGCTCCAGGGCCTCGATGTCTTTCTTGTACTGAGGGACCCAAAACTGAATACGGTGCTCGAGGTGCAGCCTCACCAGAGCAGAGTACAGGGGGACAATCACTTCCTTAGTCCTGCTGGCCACACTGCTTCTGATACAAGCCAGGAAGCCATTGGCCTAACTTCTCAAAACTCATAATTCAGGATAGAAAAGTAATCTTGTTTCTCTTGAGACCTGGGAAAAACACTTACAGTAATTATCCCTTTGGAAATGCCTCTCTAGTCACAAATTACCTACTAATAAGCATAGCTTTTTAGAAATACAAATAAATGGAATTATTCATTGAAATGTAATTTCATATGTATGTTCTGTTAAGGAATGACTTGCTGTGACTGCATGGCTGCCACTCATATTAACATATTTTAATGCTTTATTATATCCTTCACCTACAACATATCCTAATTTGCTACTAAGGACACATGAGCATGAAAGTGCACGCACTCACGATGCCTGGAAGAATTATACATGTGGAAGAAAAGTTTGAGTTAGGGATAGAAGAATAAAATACAAAACTCAAATTCTATGTTTCCTGATAAAATACATTGATTTTTTTTAAAAAAAGAAATGGACAAATTTTAACTGGAGACAATAAGGAAAATAGTTTAACTCATCAGTAAATCACAGCAGATAAACATCAAGGGTGAGAGGCAGTACTGCAACTTAGTGATGCCAACTCAGTACTTTTTCAAATCTACCATTTGGATCACAGTAGGACATATTAATGACTTACATCTGTAGACATAATTGATTCTGTGATATACCCTAAACATAAAAACTTTGCTTCTAATATATATTTTCTTGAAATCTGACATTGATATTCATGCTTACAGTTTCATTTTTGCTTGTCATAATGATGGATGTTCACAAAAAAATAATAATAAAAAATAATAGTAATAATAAAAAGACTTCCAAAAAAGCCATGCTACTAATTCCTCTTTTTTACAAAATTGAGTGTTTCTCTCTATACCCTTACTATTCAACATGAAATAGTGTCTTGTCTTCTGAAGTATAGGCACTGCAACAAGTAGACATTCAACAGTTACACAGGAGTCTTTTATTTTCTACTTTGTTCTCTGATCATTGCTTACAAGAGACAAAGCGGTAATGTGAAGCCTGACATAATGAGGTGTGTGGTATGAGGAGAAGCAAAGAAAAGCAGGCAGAAGAGAAAAAAAGATTCCCTTCTCTACTGTCTAGTTTAGTGTGTTCATTTCATTTGCAAGTTATTTTCCTTATTTACAAAAGACATCTTGAACTTAGGCTATTAAATCTTGCACACTTCTACAAAGAAGCTGACAGTAACACATACAGAGCAAGAAACATTGTAGTTTGCTAGACACTAGAATAAGCTCCAGTAGATTAAACTGGATGTTTTCATTAAAAGGGTCATAATTTATTAAGTTTTATATATATGACAGAGGTGGATTCAGAAGAAGAAACTTTTTTTTTTTTTTTTTTGCCTTTATAGGCAAGAATCTCAAAAAAAATGACTTAAAACATCTTCCTAAAAGTTTATACCTAAACCCAGACCACATTCTGTCACACATGGCGTGGAGAAATCCATTACCAGCAAGTGAAACAAAGTGAAAGAGTTTGCCTTGAATTAATAAATTAATTAAAGATTTAATTATGCAGTGATTTCTTGCAGTGTTCTTCCCATCTGAGCTGGGAGATTTTGTCTGACACAGACAGAACCACAACATTCAGTTAAATGGATCCAATCTTGTTCTCCATGCTTGTCAAACAAATATATCAAGACTGTGCTCACTCATTTATCTCCCACATATTTTTTCAAAGGCACATAGGAATAAAAAGAAAATCCTCATATCAAGATATATATTCAATTGTCTTTACTGGTGGACTACAGAATTTCATATAGAAGTTCATAGGCTAAACCACGCAGTGGTGAAGGGCTATTTGTGACTCCTGTCCACTATAGGAGTTATCAGAAATGTTTTGACCTTAGACAAACCCAGCCTATAACTTTTCTAAAGAAAAGTCAGCACCTCTTCTCTAGCAAGGTCTACTATCCTAATGGAAAGACACTGGGGAAAGAACTGACACTTACAATCTGATCTAGATCATTTATTGTAGGGCTTTAAGTTGTTCTGCTGACCTAAGACTTGCAATTTTTTAGCCATTCACCCATAGCATTTCATTCAGTTCCCAAGCCCACATTTTTAAATGCATCTGTTTCTGATCAACAGCAAAATCTGATCAGTATTTCTGATTTCTTAATGAATGTGTCTGGATCAGGACCTTCATCTAAGTATGTTGTTACTTAATTGCTTTGCTAAACAGAGCAAGAAATGTTTTACAGCTAGGTAAATGGCAGATGTTGCTTTCTAAACATCTCTTCTCTGTTCAATGAAGCAGATCTTCTATCACCTGCATCCCACATACATAATAGCCACTACTGATTTTTTTTTTTTTTTTTGAACTGAATTGAAACATACTCTCAAAGTCAAATACAGGATATGATGTAAACAATTTGAGATTTTTTGAAGGGGCTTATGATTCCTTTCAATATAGTAAATCTTCCAAGAGATCATTTAATAGCAAACGTGGTAATTATGGGGTTCCTCAAATAATTTACCATCCTTCAATTAGAAATATATTAAAAAAAGAAAGAAGATACAAAATAAACGGAACGTTAATGATAACACCTCACAAATACACCTTTGAAAGACTGGTAGCAAACCCTACCCCTCCAAGACTCTGTTTATATTCTTTGTAAAAGTTAAGGCTGTATAGTTATTTCTTTGTCTCCTGTTCGTACAGCATTTATTACATGAAATTAACTCACCAGTTCCACCAAAGAAAGCTTCATAGCAGAGAGGCAATTCATAACAGCCATAATGGAGTGCTTACAAACTTTTCCATGGTTGGAAAAGATATAGGAAAACCCAATAAAGCTTTGCCTGTTGCTCTGTTTGGAATACAAGGTCTCCTAATGACATATCCCAGTGCCATTAGATATGATCTGATACTGTGATGCAAATATTTCACTGTCTCTGTCTCTACTTATACACTGTACTTGCTATGTCATTTATGCCTTCTCAGCTGCTAGGATGGAAGAGAAATATATTCTATATATCTCTTCTGCCCTGCAGCTCAGCATTTCCAAAATTCCTGACTACTCAGAAGAATTTTTTTTTCCTTCCTCAGCCTGGTTTTAAAATTGTGGTACAAGATGTAGAAACTCAAGTCCATCTATTTCATGTTTCTTGTACCAGCATGGCCCATTTTTCACTTTGAACTGTATAAAAAATATTTGTGT
Organism: Anser cygnoides; assembly: GCF_040182565.1. Taxonomy (NCBI): domain Eukaryota; kingdom Metazoa; phylum Chordata; class Aves; order Anseriformes; family Anatidae; genus Anser; species Anser cygnoides. Next base: position 39,115,848 of record NC_089874.1, on the reverse strand, counting down.
TTCACAAGTTCTGAAAGAATTGGCTGACGATATTGTTCATTAAGGGAATAGGTTTATGGATTTAAATCTGTTTTCCTTATTTATTCTCTCATGTTTGAAGATGATGTCAGAAATAAATGAATTTAGTAATTTCTACTAAATAAAGTATAGCAAGAAAATAATGCAGTTAATTCTAAAACCCTTTAAATTCTAGCTAAAATATAAGGCAAGTCATTTTTGCAAACGTGAAAGTATGAGAACTTTAAAATATTTTTTAGGAAGTCAATGAAACTGTTGATTATGCTATAATATCAAAACTCTAGTATTACTTTAGGCTCCACATGGCACTGTTTTGCTCTGTTTTTCACAGTTTCCAGTCACTGCTACCTCCGCACACCAGCCAGTGCAAAAGCCCTCCAGTTGCTGCTCATTTCCTGTGCTTATGCCAGGATGCAGGAGCATGGACCTTAACATTTGAAGAGAAACAGAGACTGATTCCATTGCCAGCAAGAAATTAAATGAAATTTGAGCAGGCTAAATCGTGGTACCAGCAACTGATATATTCCCCATTTTCTTCAATGGAACTGTGAAGATCTGTGCTTTGTCTAGTACTTGCATTCATTATACTCGCAGTCTTAACTACACATGATATAAATCAAAGACTAAGTTCAGTGATACTGATTGGGAACTCAGAGCTGCATGATCTTGTTGGCGTGAGGATATGTGACTATCTTACCTGTCAGTTTAGAGATTTAAGCATTTTATTTGGCACTCAGGGAATTTTAAAATAAATTATATTTTAATCCTGTGTAACCAAGTTCCACCAAAACAATAATTAAGTTGTACTAACATAAAACTGGTGTGAAAGATTAATCAAAAGCCAATAATTTCGAATGTGTTTTCCTATTGCTCCTACTTCATCTTTTGCATCTACATCATTGTTGACAGTTTTCTATTCAGTATAATAGATGTGTCAGTGTCCTTATTTTCACCTTTTGTTAAACCAATAATTTGAGAACAGACAGGGTTAGAAGAACCTGTGTCTTCAAATTACATTGTGTGTATCTCTGAAAAAAAAAATTCATTTGGGCTGAAAAGGAGAAGCAGTGAAAGGAGGAAATGAAGGAATGGAAAATAAAAATAAAATTCACTGTTTCTTTCTGCACCAAAATGACAACATTTGGATAATATACAATATACTTAAAAAACAAACAAACAAACAAAAACACAAAAAAACACCAACTACAAAACAATATAACTCTACTCTTTGAAAATGACATAACTAGCTTTGTTTTGTCCAAACTAATCTTCAGAAACAGTATTTTAATTCTGAACATATCTTTAAGCTTAAACAAAAAGAGGTAAGCTTTTTAAAATGTCATGTAAAATATAAATAGGAAGATGTTTAGATGTTATTCGTTGTTTATGACTTTCTACAGTCAGACTCCTCACTGTGACCATACATCCAAGTGGCTGAAAAGAGAATTAGTTATTCCCTCACTTAAACTTTTAAAATGTAAGTTTTCCTTATTGTCTTTCATTTCACATTTCCTGCCTCTTTTAAAAGAAACTCTTACAAGCTGAGCTCAGTTTGCTGCAACTCCAGTTTTCTTAGAAACTCAATTCTTTAACTACGCTCTTCAGTTATTAATGATCATAGTGCCAGGTCACAGATTTATAGCTTTTCTGTTCAAAACTGATGAAGAATGAAACAGAATGTACCATTTTATGTACCTTACTGTGACTTACAAACATCATGTGTAAAAGTAATATCGGGTTCATAGATTGATATTTATCCATATATGACTCCTGGGACCATAATACTTCAGTTTTAGGAAACATAGCAAACAAAACAAAACAAAACAAACAACAACAAAAAACCAACACCAAACCAAACCAAAACCAACTAAAAAATACTGTATTCAGTCTATTTTATGATTGCTTTACATATATCTTGACAGATAATCAGGATGATCATTTTAATTTACACTGAATATGCAAATAGATCTGGCAATAACTACATTTGAAGTGTTCTGTGTTTTAATTAGAGCAGGGTGAAAACCACAACAAATTTGCTTTAATTATTTCCTGAAACTTAAAAATAAATGGGCCATATCCTACACTCCTCTTTCATGCAGAACTGGATAGGTACCTTGCAATTCACTATTCCCATTGGGTAAAAGGGAGCAATAACTACAAGAAGCAGGTCAGAGCACTGAATACGTTTCTTCTAAATATAAAATTTGTTTTTCATCATCACTTGTCTCTGGGATTTAGGGAAGGAAAAACGCTTCCCCGCCCCCCCTCCTTCCCCCATCAGTGATATATGAAAGAAAATGGAGCTGTCAAGGCTTTAGTTTCTACTTTTTTTTTTTTTTTTTTTTTTCCAGCTACCTGCTTGACTCTGCAGAAGAAAAGCAACACTACAGAAGCATCTGATGTTCTTTCATGCTTCTACTGGGATGAATGGAAGAGAACATGGCAAGAAGCAAAGCTCCACATGGATCATTCACTACCTTAGCCCATCCTCTTCATTTCTGACTTAGCATATGTCACCTCTGCATATGGCTCTATTGAAATTAACAGAATAATTAATAACATAAGGTAATAGATAAGATCATTATAAGATGATCAGTAGTAAGTTGTTACCTTTCCCCTGAGCCTGTCTTCACCCAGTGAAAATGTGACCTCTTTTCTCAAACATCAACTGAGAGCTTCTTCCCACTTCAATACAAAGGTTGCTGAAGATAGATGAAGCAACATTGGCTGGTTTTGCACAGAAACATACCAAGAACACTAACAAGATATATTATTTTGGCTGTGCTGTGAAGATATTAATCACCCCCAAGAGAGTACAAACATGGTAAATCTCCATGGCTGCTTGTGCAACAATCATTAGACCACGGCTTAAGGGAATGGACGCAGACTCTGGCCCAGTTGTTGTTATTTTTGAAACTGAAATTAATTTAAAATCGTTCTCTGGCAGAGTTCGCTTGCTGGAATTATACGTGAAACACAGACTCTCTTGGCCTGAAAAAAGATTTTTCCCCCTGCTACAGAAATATCATGCGAGTTTCAAGAAATCATAGCTTATCTCACTCTGTGCAGTTGGAACCACGCACATCATGACTGAGAAGCTGTGAATTTCCTAATCACACTGATGAGCAGGTACTTGGGCTCTGTTCTGAGACAGGGATCAAAATTGCAGATAAGTTAGGTATGATCTCGATAACCACAGTGCCTGTAAGCAGCCTTTCTACAGTCTCAATCAAGTTCAAGAGGATGAACAACAAAACAGATCTGACTGTGAAACCCTTCAAACAATGAATGTGGGTACAAGAACAGTGATCTGATCACTGGTATTTCGTGCGCAAGAAAAAAAAGTAGAAAAAAAAAGAAAAAAAGAAAAAAAGAAAAAAAAGAAAAAAAAAAAAAAAAAAAGTTTTATTTTCTATGTTGTTCTTACTGTAAGCCAGAGAAATAAAATATCCTTTCCCTAACCTGAAGTTGAACTGGCAACTGGCTGTGTCCTGAGATAGCTCCTGTCTCTGCATATTGCTGTGGAAAGTTCCACCAAAAAGCTTTTAAGAGCTGTCTTTAATGCTGAGGTAATTAACTACTATAATGTCTAGTGTATGACTCAAAACCTAGACCATACTGAAAGAAAAAACAACAACAGTAACAACAAACAAGTTAATTAAAAGTGAAATCCCCTAAACTCTGTTATAGTCTTAAAACAAAACAAAACGACAACAACAAAAAAAAACGATTGGGAAAAAATATATTTCCTGCATTATTAAATAAAGTCCTATTTTGCATTTGTCATGCATTGCATCCTCCTGAAAAAGGGAGAGAAAATTCCACTGAATTTTGAGTATTCAAAATTATATAGAATCATAGAAACACACAGACAAAAGCAGGTTCATCTGTCTCCATCAGCATTTAGAACCGACCCAAGCCTGTTTTATGACCAGTTTGTATAGAAAACTTAGAGTTAACAATTATATTCCTTAAGATCTGTTCTCACAACCTGTTTACCTTCTTCTAAAAATTAATATATTAAAATTATATTTAAATCTAATCCAAGGTACATGTTAAGTACACATATTTACTTTCTAAACAAATCATTGTATCCACATCTAAATGAAACAAACAAACAACAACAACAACAAAAAATGTACCATAGGCTTAAAAAATCATGATTTTTTCTTGTTTGGGAACTCTTGTCATAGTTCTAAATTTATTTGTTGAATCTTAAGCTGAAAGTGACCACTGTGTTATCTATTTATCTTCACTTTAACAAATATTCTTAAACTTCATTTAATCACTTGTATTCATTATAAACAATCTCTATCTACATAGCTCTCAAAATGCTAACACTACACAGAGATCTGCTCTGTTGATGGTAGGTTGTCTCCAATGTCAACCTGTTATACTATATTAACAGAGATAAGATTATTAAATACATCAGCAACACTGCTTACTGTAATTGACACAGAGATGTTACTCTGTCATTACTGACATTTACCACAGTGCAGAAGATAACCCTAGAATGCAGTGTATACCAAGAAACTGTTTTTGATGTAATCTATAACTGATGCTAAACTTTGTAAAATATAAACAAATTACTAACAGAAAAAAAAAGTAAGAAAAAAAAAAAGCCTCCCTAAACCACTTTGCATATACTTGAATGACTTCCAAATACTGCTTAAGTTTAATGGATATCTTCATCCCAGAGACTGTGAACTTTTGAAATGTAGAAGTGAAAAATTCTTCAAAATGAAAATTTAAGTTTGGAAGGGAAAGGATTTATAAATACAGTTGTTCCCCCCATTAAAAATAATAATAATAATAATAATAGTCCTAAAAAATATTTGAGATCTCCCAAGTGCCTTTCTGCTTTTTAAAATTCCCTCGATATTAAAGAGTACATTATTTACACAGTCCTATTTGAAATGTTCCATGGTAGTGTGTTTATATGAAATTGTTATATTTATACATACAGAGTAAAAATCTAATAATCAATTTTGATCTTGGTCAAAGCAATACAAACCCTGAGTAACTCAGGAACAGCAAAGATTATTAAGTTAAAAAATATGGAAAAAAAAGTTCAGCCAGCAGTGTTAGGAAGAATATCTTTTTTTTTGTGGTGTAAAAGAGTGATCTGCTACAAAAGTAATATCTAATCTTTTCTCACTGAAATAATGGGAAAGAATATCCATACTACAAAGATCCACTTTTTTTTTTTTTTAAGTAAAAATAAATTGTGCAGACAATCTAGTAAACCAAAATCTCGGGCCACAAACTGGAGGGGAAAAATATATAAAAAAATAAAAAAAAATCTTATCCCTTAATGCAATAGCCTTCCTCCTCCACCCCAGTAGTAATTAAAGCATAAAAAATAAAATTCATACACAATAAGATTTTGACATACACTTCCTGTCAAGGTTGTACTTAAGTCCTTTCCTAAATCAAGGATTTGGGAAGCAATTTAAACACAAGAGAGGTGATTTATCATTCCTAACATGTCCTCTTTCCCTTAGGATTTGAAGTACGTACAGAAACCCATTCTAAATCTCCCTACAGACAGAAGAGTGGGAAGATGCTTGGTGTGATGATAAGGCGGAAGAAAAAACAACAAAAACAACAACAAAAACTTTGTGAGAGAACCCAGTGCTGATAATAAGGCCACTTATCAAGTAAAACAGATCGCTCAACAGAATTTGAAAGCCAGCAACTGGAACACAGCATAGGCAAGAGACGTGTGCTCTGACAAAATAAGCAGAAAGACACTTTATTTTCTAAAAATCTAGAATTTTACTTTGCTTTTCAATACATTCAATCCCAAATGATTTCTCCTCTACTTACCATGCTTAGCGCTGTCTGGTAGAGAAATATTGCTATGTTCAAGAGCCACGTGTACATTTAAACACATTTCTACTGCAGGTTTTGGAAATACAGTAGGCTAATTTCATTTTATTACTGGTTCTTATTACTAAGCATTGAAAAGCTCTTAATATATAGAGTATCTTTATAATGTGTTTTTTTTTTCTACACTATAATTAAGCTAGATGGATAATCTGACTTTACAGAAAAGAAGTAGAAAATGCATGATGTTGCTTTAATTTCCAAAACATGTCTTACCCACCACATACAAAGACAATAAACAGGAATGACTGTGCAGTGATAAACAATTGGAGCAATTGTAGACCTGCATGTCATTAAAGTGAAAGGTATGTCATGATCCTGTTTTTCAGCAGTAGCATACCATAAATTAGTCATGGCATCATTTGGTAGCATTGGTTGTATATCAGCATAATACGTCTCCTTAATTACGTGCATGCTGCACGATACTTAAACATGTTTTGTTCCCTACTAAAATAAATTTTCTCCATATCATTTAACAAGGTTGAAGGACTCTAAGACATAGACTCTAACATCATATGTGATATTTAGGTAGTCTAGTCCCACATCTTTGTCTGAGACTTTCAGCTATGTTTTCTGGGATCTCGCTTTGACAATAGTATATGACAATTTTCCAACTCCATTATTCCTACTTAAAGAAATTAAATTAAGGCATGAAATGGGTGTTCAACAAAGGGGAAAATGTTAAATAAGGATCATAGTAAATGTTAGACACAAATAGAAATACACACTAAAAATAGGCACGTGGGCATGACAATTCACATAGTTCATTACTTCGGGCTTTTCTTCTAACCATTACCGATCTTCTGTACTTCTGCAGTATCTATTCTAGACACCTTGCATTATTCTTCACGTTTTTTCCCCATCTGTGTTGTTTGTAAACATTTGGTACATGCATTTTTGTCTCTGCCCCTTTTTTTTGCATCGTTCCAAACTTTGCATTGTTTAGAAGAAAAGAGTAAACATGAAGATAAACTTTCAACATGTTTTCAGGGAGAACACTTTACAGTCAACATAATTTTAGAAAATAATGGAACATACTATCACTGAAAGAGATAATGGACAAAGGGATGTATTTTTTTCATTGAGTTCTTCATATTAAATATACTTAAATCTAAATAGTTATTGACAAAGTACTCAGCATTTGTACTTGCAAAATGAAATGAAAATCATCTTCTATGACAAGTGAATAATAGTAAGAAACAAGTTGAACTTTTAATCAATATTTGAGCAGAATAGTTCTTTTTAAATGCTACTTTTTTGCATTTTGATCTGTGTCTCATCTGACAAATATGTTTGCATGGAACATTGTACAAAGCACTGCTAGTCAACATTAGTATTTTCAGAAGTGGGATATATGTCTCTTTTCTCCTAATTTTACTAATATTGTAGTACCTGACCTAACACTCCAATAAATTGCAAGAACAATTATAATTATGGTTTGCATATACAGCTAACAATACCTGGGGATACCCTTTTGTTTCTGTGTATTAGGCAAACCACCATTTAGTCTCCTTACTACATCAGAGTTGCAAAGCTGTGAATCATTCTTACAAGTTTTTTATTGCATGTGTTTACCAATGTTTTAAAAGGTTACCCTGCAAGTTATGCATGTTTCGTTATGTCACAACCATACATTATTTATGAAATTTCTGTATAACGATAGATTATTCATACTCTGATATTTATGTCACTTCCTGATCTGAAAGTCTGTATGAAGTTGTACAAGAAACAGCAGAAATTGCAGCATTTAACTACTTAACTTGAAAACCCAATATTAAAAATGGATGGCAAACAACACCTACAGTCTGAAGTGTGTATATTTTCTCCTACTGCCTTGCAAATAGAAATCTGGCTTCACATGGGCATAGAAGCTTTTGAAACATTTTTATCTAAACAATAAATCATTGCTAAACTGCAGTGTCCAGTGGGTACTTATGCTTCCTTGGAGTATTTAAAAGCTAAGATTTAAATAAGTGTGAAATTCTGAAGTTTCTCCTCAATAAGTAATTATTTCACTTACAATTCAAAAGATATATTTATTGGTAAAATTATGTAAGAGATTATTTTTTGTGTTGAAAAACCCTTTAAGTGAAATCTTCAAGATGTATTAAGACGAAGCCTTCCAGTGCCACCATTCACATGACTTACACACAAATGCTTAAAGAGTAGGCATGACCCAACTTCTAGAGCTCAAAAGAAAGTAAGAGACTAAGTCCCAGATGGAGGTCTCATTGTTTTGCTCAGGTTGATCTGAGAAGCAGCAGGGTTGAGTCTACCAGCAAGGGAAAAATTAAGCTCTTAATCAAATTGGGCATATGGTAACTGAACCACAGCTGGACTGAGAACCAACTGTGCAGATGGAGAGCATATAAGTCATGGAAGCAGGCATTCCTAAATCAACTTGTCACTGCCCATGTACACCCAACCTCCATGCAGGAGCAAACAGTGCATCACACATATGGAAAGACAGACTGAATAATAAGAAATAGAAGTAAACCAGAAAATTTCAGAAGTCAAGGAAAGGAAGAAAAAAGAAAATTAGTATTCCAGGGACAAACCTGCCAATAGATCCATCATACTAAGATTTAGCTCCTGAAAATGTAGTGTACATGTATTTCGATCTTAAGCCCTGACAGTCTTTAGCAAATAAAAGGCTCTGGTAATTCATCTATATCTTTAGTTCACCAGTCTATCCCATCTATCCATCACTCTGATTCCAACAAAAGGACTGTAGAGTATTCACACAAAGAAAGATTGTAATTGGCCATATAAGGTAGAAAGAAAGAAAATATGAGTCTTACAACTTTGTAAGTTCAATGTAGTAATTAGGAAAACAAGAAAACAAACCAGAATAGAATCTCATAAATTTTTGCTACTGTACCAAGATATTTTACTTCTTTTTATGATGTCCTTAAAATTACTTTTTGTTCAGAAAAAATGGATAAATCCAACTGGGAAAAATAATGTATAAGCAGACAATGAAATTATACGAGGCACAAAAGGGTAATAGGTAACAGTAACATCATGAAAAGAAAAACAAAACAAACAAACAAACAAAAAAAACCATGGAAATAAACCCTTTTCTACAACCCAGTTCTATTTCAACTAATTTGACAATGATAAATGGAGTAGAAAACAGTAGAAAACCATGCAGCTTCTGAAAAGACAACTGATACCATAACTGAGAAAACTAAATTTTTGTTTAGCTGAGGTTGCATAAACAATGCTGTATCTTTCGTATTGCTCTATGGATGACATGTAGCATCAGCAGTAATTGCCCAGCTTAGCAAATAGTCAGTACTATTTCAGAAGTCATTGGATTTTAGTATAACATTACTGCTCTGTTTAATAGGGATTGGACTTGAGACCTATTGCCAATTTTCTATTATTATGTTAGTGACATTGGCCACTCACTCCAAGAAAGATGTTGGAAACCTTAGGTTTAACCACTATACAATGGATACATATATATATATATATATATATAGTGGTTTAACTTAAATCTGTTTGAAAAATATTAATTAAATCAGTAAGAAAAAGTTAAAAATTGTTTCATTTCTGTCTATTTAAGTAATAATAGCAATACTAACAAATTTGGGAAAGAAATAGTTTCTTAGCAATAAGGAATGATATCTTACATTATGCAGGATATTTTTCATCTTCAAAATGTTTTACAAGCATTAAATTTTCATCAGAGCTCTCTTGTAAGTAAGGCATTTCCCCCAATTTTTCTTTTTATTCCACCCAGATTTCTTTATCTGAGTAAATATTCACAATTCATTATTTCACGTTTGATGGCAATAAAAGTCCAATGGACCATCAATGGAATATGTGGATTACAACATTCAGAAAACATGAAGTCTCCTGTACATATTACTCTGGTCTCTTTGGACTTAACTTCATTTGCCACTACAGAACCTGTGCAGCAGCACCAATGCTTCCTACCATCCTGGGCCTGGAGACCACATGCTGTACCATGTCACCTCCATGCTCAGTCTCTTTCAGATCTTTCAGATCACATTGACGTGGCAGTTCATCAGTTCGTGCAATGCATCCAGGGCATGTAAAACACAATAGAGATACTATACAGTACTTACAGGTATAGGTTTTGTTTAAATTAGAGGATGTATAGGACACATATATATAGTATTCAGACCACACCTCAGCCTTTAAAGCAAACTTATTAAAAATAGACATGATATAAGCTAGTTTGAAATATAATAATAATAATGCTACAAAACACAGACTTGGAATACTTCCAGGTATGAATATATTTGCTGTGTATTTTTACAATATAAAATTAATCATGTGCACAGCTGCAAGTAATATCAAGAGCGATAAGAACAACACTTCCACAAAAATATATTTGCCAGCTAGAATATTTGTTTGTGGAGCTACATTTTTGGCTCTATTAACTAAGAAAGATTGGGCTTTCACATTCCTGAGGAACAGTGGAGGACATGCAGTGACAAACAGGTGGTATTTCAATATTTCAAACATTACATAGCTCACTCTGAAAATGCATAGATTCTGCTGGGTGCTCATTGTTCCTTCTGTTTCCCCTGCCCTCCTCCCCACTCCACCTCCTTCTGCGAGAAAAAATAAATAAATAAAAATTCTTTCCTGACTCATGTTCTGGACTCATGTTTGGTTTGGTGTAGTTACAGACTATTCTCTTCCACTGTAGTGTTCCAATGGCCTGTGGCATGAGGTAAGTGAAGAACCCCACCACTCCTGACCCCCCTGTGTTTCCTTGTAATTTATGGAGTGCAGCTTCTCATACTGAGCTTTTAAATTTCAGTTTAAATTCATTAAGAACTAAGTCAAGTTCAGACCTTGTGTAAAATCAGTACAATGTTGTGAAATACTGTCCACAGTTTGAACTTGACCAACAACTTTCTCTGCAGTTGTAAACTTCTTTGCTTTTCTCTGCAGATGTAAAATTATGGTCATGATAAATATAACCAATAGATTTAAGTTAAAATATCAAGACTAACTCTGTTTATCTGAAACAGCATGTTAATTTTGAACTATTTTCAAGGTGTGTTACTGCAGCTGTTAGAACTTGTTGTAATATTTTAATATACATAGCTAGATTTTGGTTTTAGCTGATCAATGACTTATTTTTCAATGGCTTTATGCTACAACTACCTTGCTGTATGGTTTATGTTGCTGCTGATTCACAAGGGAGAAAAGACCACTCACATTCCCATTTGTCAAACTGCAGACATTTATTCCTTACTTCCCTGCTATAGTCTTTGCAGAGACACAGTTTTCGGACAGCAAAAACACCATCTGGTGTTGCCTGTCCCTTTTCTATGTCTGGCAATCTATTATGATATGAACACACTTCCTAAATGAAGACACTGAAACATTTGATCCTCCAAAATTTTCAAATTGTAAATCAACTTCAGTCCTTAGACTTGACTGAATGTTAAAGGTCAATAGTCAAAAGAATGAAGTCAGTTATAAATAATAATGTGCTACAACTTATAAATTGCATGCTAACTCATCAGTGATAGATGATTATGTATAAACAATTTTGTATTTGTGTATTGAGAACTGTCAGGAGGGCTTGTTTCTTATTACCCAATTTCCACACATGGAAGCATAAATAAAGGCCTAAAAACAGGTCAAGCCAAGCAAACTCTGCTATTTTTTCTCTCTACTTATAAGACTCTGGCACTCCAGAGTCACCAGTTCTGAAAGAAATAGCTGAACCTCACACACTTTAATAACAATTGTTTTTTGTGATGTTGATTTTTATGTTATAAATGCACAAAACAAATACATAGTTTCTCCTAAATTTAGATAAAATACTTAATGGCATACAAGGCTATTCAGTTTATGTGGGAACTATTTTAACAACAGTTTCAACAGTGTGTAGAACAACAGAGAGCATCATAAGCACAGGATATTCTGATACCGTATACCAGCAAATGTTGTTATTGGAAAAATGTTTTTTATGGAGAAAACTCAAAGATTGCATGATTGATTAGAAGTATCTCACAATGTGGTATTCATTGGTCATCAGACCCGTAGTTATTTTAGTATTTTAAAATAAATATAAATATGAACTGGACTACGATCCACTGACTAAATCAGGGGGATTATATTCTTCAAGTATATTTTCAGCCATGGTTTAATTATCAGAAAATATATTACATTTATATTAAGTTGGTTACCTAGAATTGCACATACCTAAAAAAAAGCCCTCTTTATACACAGATTAACTAAATTTCTGGATACAAATTTGTCTTCTTTCTCAAAAACATCATAGCTATCCCCAGCTGCATGTTGTGTTCTAATATATGATTTAGCTGAAATTGTGTAAAAATGAATGTTGCTAGATAACTCTAAATGATTTTAAGTGTTATTTATTTCTAAGCTGTTTCAAACACATAAAGTATACCACTTAACTTAGTTAATAATTTGTATTGATGAAATTAGCTCAAGTTCCATCTATTTCACAGATGCATAATAATAATAATAAAAGACAAAAAAAGTAGCCTTGCTTTTGACCACTCTATTTTGTTCATCTCAACAACCCTCTTAAGAGAAAGAGTCACAGTTCTGAGAGTGTTATACAAGATCCTTCCATAAAAGCAGAAAACAAACAAGCAAACAAACATAGATCTTAAACATAACTAGTTTCACTGTTTCCAGATGCGAGAGATTTGAGAGGAGCTGTTAGGGGATTCTTATCACAAGTCCTGTGCCATTATGAAGCACAGTTACACGATCTAGTTTAGATTTCTAAAGTGCATCCAAGAAGGATTAAAGTTTAGGAATGAAAGAATCCCTCTGCAGTCAAAAGAGAGAACAGCACGTTCCCTGGCTCTATTTGTAAACAATTTAAACCAGTTAAAGGGAAAAAAAAAAAAAAAAAAACAACTATCTATTTCAACATACCTTTCAGAGCTTCTTTCATCAGTAAGGACAGTCAAGTGAATCACTCAAGGCCAAAATATTCAATTGACACAAAACCCATCTTAAGTCATTTATGAGGGAGACATTGAGAAATTTGTTAGCTAAAAAGGGAGGAAGGCAGTTCTAAGGCATATCTATACTACCAGGAAGGACAACCACCATATATGACCGTTATACATCTCACCATTTTAACTGATTCATTTCTTCTCTCACAGAAATAGTTTGAGAATACAGGATCAAGCATTTCTTTTAGGATATTGCAGCCAAATGTGCCTGCCTGAAATTGGAAACCATCGGTGTGTAGTCAGTTAAGCAAACACTTCTGAGTGTTATAAAAGGTGGTACTAAACTACTATAGATTGTTTGTGCTCACTGAGTGTTTTGAAAAACTTTATATATCTATATATATATTTTAGTAACAAAGCATATGGAACATACGTAAATGTGTTCCCCATGAATACCTGAATCCCCCCATCTTTTCTTTTTTTAACACTGCCAGTCTTCAGCAATATTTACCAGGGGACAAGAGGTCTGAAGGGTGCTGAGATGTTACAATCAGCTTCATAAAACAGCTAGAAGAGAAATTATTCATGCCTAGTTTTCGCAAAGCTTCAGTGTCAGCTTGGCTTTATTGGATTTCAGAAAATTCATATAGGAGCTTAACTCAGGGGGAAACAAGGCTTCACTGGTGGTTTGGCACTAAAACTCACTCATTCTCCTTTCACATATTTACAAGAGCCAAAGACAGAATTTTTTATCTGATACATTAATACATTTAGATATTAAATTTTCAGCACTTGGCAAAATTAAGCAACAAAATACTACTTAGAAAAACAATAACAACAAAATGTATGTACAAAGAAACTTTCTAGATCTCTCTTCAATTGAATCCCATGATCACTGCCTATCAGAAATGACCAGTTCAGGTCTAGAGTCTAAAAGTTCACATTTCTCATTACTGAGTTTATCGTTGGAGAACTCATGCTGACATTGTAATTCCCATGTGACACCTATGAAACCAGTTTATTATTTATGGAAATAAAAAGTATCAGTACTTATACAGTTAGCTTGGCAAACAAGTCAGCAGCTGAGCACCCCCACAATTTGAGGACAGCTCTCTCATACTTATCAAAAAGAATGTCCCAACTGACATTGGCTGAGTCAAGAGCTATGCAGGATGGAATACACACCATGACACCTCACTGTATTTTGAGTAGTTAAAATTTTGTTTTCAGTAGACTGAAAACAAATTCAGCTGTGCCTCAGAAAATTGAGTCAATACCAGTAAAAACCATCGTTGACTCCTCATGTGCTCCTGAGGCTTCACAAATGTGCCAGAATACAACACAGTAATCCTAAAGTTATGAAATAAAAAACATGTCAATATGGTAAAATATTTAAATTAATTATTGTCACATTTTTATATTAAGCTTGTTTAACAGTCACTTCCTATGTGTTCTCTCTCTAAATAAAAAGATTTATGCCATTTTCTTTTCACTCGTAGTCTGAAGGCTGCATTATCGGAAGAACATTCTGAAAAGTAGAAAGTACATTTTTACAGGAACTTTTTCCTCCCCCGGACCTTTAAAAAATATTTAAAATAAAGTCCTGCTGACTGAGCATTACATTAATGTTATGGTGGATACACATTATGAGTAAAGATAGAATTCCTCTTTATAGTCACTTTTTCATCATAGTGTAGGTTGTTACAAATCCCTTGTCATGAAAAATCCTCTTCATTTATTTGAAAGTCTGTAACTGAGAACATTCCAAGATTGGAAAAATGGAGCAATTTTCTATTTCTAATGCAAGATAATTTTCTGTGACCTAGATTGTCTAGTTCTTTGTTTTCTTCCTATCTACCAGTATAGTTTAAGCTGAAACATGTTCTGCTAGACTGGGTCTCGTTCAAATATTTTTTACAGGAGTAATTTTGAAAATACAGGATAAGGATGGAAACACACTTCTCACATATGATAAGGCATTCACACGAAGTAGCTATCCTACAGAAAGAATTAAGGGTATAAAATATATCCATTTCAAGACAAGGCTGGGATAGGTATGGTGCAAAGGTTGTTTTTGATTGTGGCATGCTCATAATTGTAATTCTAGTAGTGGTTTGTACTTGTGGAAATAAGATATATCCCTCATACTTCTAACTTTTCTATTTCTCTTCAGCTGCAATTATCAAGTGCTTTAACACTATGCATGAGCAACTGAATTATTTACATGCTACTAGAGGTCCTGAAACAATTTTAATTATCATGGGTTTTCCTGAGCAAGAAAACAGACAAAAATAAGGCTTCTGAGAACTATTTTAAGCTTAAGACATTAGAAGAATTATATAATTGAGCAAAAATTTCAGATTATTAAATTTTGAAGTAATTGTGAAGAATT
Source organism: Anser cygnoides (assembly GCF_040182565.1). Taxonomy (NCBI): domain Eukaryota; kingdom Metazoa; phylum Chordata; class Aves; order Anseriformes; family Anatidae; genus Anser; species Anser cygnoides. Next base: position 39,100,614 of record NC_089874.1, on the reverse strand, counting down.
GTAAATGTGTTAGTTCAGAACAACAGGTTTGTGTTTTCTTTTCTCTTCCCATAGTAACACCGTATGCTTAATTCTAGGTGTAAGTACAAGCTCATTCTGTAAGCATTGTGGATTTAAAGTCAACAAACCCTTAGAACAGCAGCACTGGCAGAAAGAAACAGAACTTCTGCAGATAGAATGTGTTTTATTTCTGGGGATGCTTTTACCTTCTTACAGAGAAGAGCTCTTAGCTCTTGACCCTTAATCCCAGCCCATAGGCCTGAATCTCATGAAGAACAGTACCTCTGTCCCTTTCCTGTCAGGTGCCCACCCTGTCAATGTAGCTACCAGCCCTGATGTCGATCTATTAATCATATACTAATCTGGCACATGAGCTTCTGAAACAAGGGATGCATTGGTGCTTCTCCACAGAAAAATGGGATGTCAAGTAGTTGGACTGTCTGTCTGGAGAGCATTTGCAACTTTGCACCCTCAACCTGACAGATATTTCTGTGTCATGTGGCCAAAGATGACAGTTTTGTGTATCAGAGAAGATATTTGTAAGGTGTCTCATGCAACATAGATTTTTTTCTCCCCCCCCCCCCCCCCCAACCTGTGCACTCACTGCAATGCTTTAGTGCCGCAAACTTTGCTTCCCAAGCCTGAAAAAGCTTTCAGCAAGCACTTGCTTTCAAGATCAAGCTATTCTATCATTATATTTAGTTTATTGTACCATTCACAAACTCTCCTAGGTAGCTGAAAATTAGCAATGACAAATGAACACCAAAACATCCAAGTGCTATGCAAACCACTACAATACACCAAGCATTTAAACAGATGAAATAAAACCCCTGTGCTGCACATAGCACTATGTTAAACTTCAATAGCTGAAAATAGATCAACCTAAGAAACACCATTACAAAGATTTTCTCATTAACTTTACTTTAGAGGAATATTTTTTATTAGAATAATTACTATGTGCATTTAATTAATTATGAGCAATAATTTTTATGTACTTCTAACTGTTAAAAAGGTTAGGAGACAATACTTTCATGCCAGAAATATAAAAACCTGTTTCTTTCCCTTCATTTTTGCTTATCTTAGAAAATCAGTCCAAAATAAAACGGGGTGTGTAAAGGAGGCAGAATATGTCTCCTAACCTTTTATTGTACTCCTGGAAGTCTTTTTTTTTTTTTGATGACAGTTCATAGAAAATGACATATCAGCCACAGCAGACTGGGGAAAAAAATAATACTACTGCAATTTTCCCAATTAATTCTAACCTCTTTGCTTTACTTGTAATTATTTCACTCATCTCCCAAAACTTAGCTTATTAAGATCTATCCATCATGGTGTGGGTCATACAGTATTTCTGTCACTGAGCTTTCTCGCCTTTGTCTTTCCTCCTTTCAGACCCTGCCTACAGAGGATTCATAAAAGGGAAAAGTGTTTTAAAAAGATGAATAAGGGTTAAAGGTGAATGAATTACTATAACTCCAGATTTATTTATTTATTTATGTGGCTAATAATTCCCTGAACTTGGTCTCCTGCTTTCCTGGAAAAGACACTCCTTGTACTAATCACTTGTCACCTGTAAGACTATCAATTGGACAATTTACCTATAATTTGCACCTTACATAATGATGCATATAGCAGCTGTTTTTCCCCACTCCATGGTGTTCATTGGTATAAATCTTCACAATTACTGTGAGTGATTATACCTATTTATATAAAGTGCTTACAACAGTATCCAGTTATATTGCAGGTGAGATGCATACCACATCAGGTTATGACTATTTATCTCTTAAAATAAAATAAAATAATAAAAAAAGCCCCAAGAAAAGAGAATAGAAATATTAAAATTATTCACCACAAAGGACATAAACAGAAGGCCTGCAGTTAACCTGACACTTCAAGCAATCATTCTCTGAAGACCCTACTTAGCAGAATGATGAATATGTGAACTAGTTCTCCTAACTAAAATGTGCTTTATTCAGTAATTAAAGCAGGCTATCACCTGCATATATGATTGTATATCTCTAAATATATCTGAAATACAAAAGGTTGAAAGGTCCATGTATATATATATATATATATTTTTTTTTTTTTCTGAAGATACTGTTGGGGTCAAGAGAAAGAATCTCTCTACTATGTAATTATTCTGTTTAGTTAGGATAAAAGGGGGAAAAAATAAAAGAGCAATTCAGACAGCTCCAACTAAATGCAGGGAACAAAATCTCTGTACACATCTCGAAGAGTTACTACTTCCACTGTCTGCTTCGGTTATTAGCACTGAGTTGCAACTGGAAACAAAACTCTAGGTCTCCATCTGGCTCCTGCTCCTAGCAATATGAAAACATCTCAACAGATGCCTGTTTTATTTGCATAAGAATTCTGACTAATGAGTTAAAATGTCTGCAGTAATTTACACCTGTCCATTCTGACTTCTCTTGCTGATTGCATCCTGGAAGTAAACAGTGCTAGTTTAGCTCCAGGCATGGAGTAGTGAATTACAGCAACTCCGTATTGCTTCCCAAGCAGCTGATCTATCCCTGTAGCAGAGGCAGCAATCTGGAGCAGCTCAGCAGCTGTTTGGTCAGATCCATCCACCCCCACAGTGGGAGCAGGAACATCTGGAGAGGGGCAGGACAGGCAGTGAACATGAGAATCACAGCAGCTTCTCCCACCCACTCAAGGGAGCTAGCAAGTGAAGCTCCAGGCTGAGGTATTTTGTCTGCCTACAGCCTCGTAGATCTTTGCTCATGTCTCCTGTCACTGTAGAAGAGCAACTGGATTATCTGCAGTGTTGCTTGAATTCAGGCACACTTATTGGCTCTTGCTACAATGCATTTTAAAGATTCTACAGAGTCTTATCTGAAAACAAAATCCAATGTGAAGGACAGGAGGTGGACATTGCAGACCAATGAGCGACAGAAAATGAGATACCAGTTTCACAATTACTGTATAAATTGTCCAGGGTTAATAAGAAAAAACAAACAAACAAACAAACAAAACAAACAAAAAAAATCCACTAACAAGTCATGCAGCAAACACAAGTTCCAGAAAAAACAGAAATAGTTAATGCCATTAATAGCCCTTCAAGTGCTCTGAAAACTTAGTTGTTGGTTTTTGTTTTGTTTTGTTTTTCTCTAAGATCTCATTTTCTATATATCGTACAGATTAAGGATACTGTTGTTCATAGATTCTAAAACAGAGTTAAAAAATAGAAGTTTACAATCGACAACAGAGAAACAATTCCTGATATATTTAAAATATACCTCCATCAGTTTTTAGTCTGCAGTACTTTCCAACCCATTATAAGAAACTGGAAGAGTCTAGAGTGCTGAAATTGGTGAACTGAACAGGAGGTGGTGGGGAAAAAATTAAATATTTCAGACATTCTAGATGTAAATTTATGGAAAACAAAGATCATGTGCTATCCAGTCATCCATGCACAGACAAAATAAGTTAAAGCAAAACACAGACAGCCACCCACACACACTCCATCCCCACCCACCCTCAATCCCCAAACCCCAAATCCTGTTGGATCTTCATTCCCTTTATAAAGGTGTTGGGCTTTTTTTTTTCTCTCTCCCTTTTTTTTCTCTCTCTTTTTTTTTTTTTTTTTTATAATTCAAGTTGCTATAGTCAATTTTTTTTTCTTTGTATTTTTCACCAAGTCAGCTACTTATTTCTTAGTTGCTTCCTTCCCCCACATGCATTAGCTAGAATCAACGTGTCAAAACAAAGACTTAGTTCTTTGGTTTTAGCGGCTAAACATTTACTAAGAAAATAATGGAGACACGTTGACACCCAAGACTGCCAGGATAGCTTTCCATCATATAACTAAGTAGGACGACAACTCCTGAGAAAAGAGAAGACAGTACATTTAATACTCTCATGACCATACTCATTTACAGTAGCATTTCCTGTGCTATATTCTGCACAGAATTCAAGCTTCCCACAGTGCTACTGCCATTTAGTTCATTCTAAAGCTCTACCCCACTGTTCACTCAGCAATCCCACCAGTCAATCACAGCTTCTTAGCAGCTGCTCCATCCTTTTCCCTTTCTTGGCTAAAGATGACCTGTATACTTTACCACACAAGACTACCCCCTCCTCTACAAATCAATTGTAGCTTCAGTTCATACTGTAAGTAAAATTTACTAAATCAATTATTTACTTAAGGCCACTTATAACTTAATTTTTCTAAAGGTTTTTAATACATTTTAAAGGAGAATAGTCTGTTTTTTCAAAATTAATATCTGTCACATTGATACTGGGTGCAGATTCAGAAATAATTATTTGTAACTTATAATGAATTTGAAGATGAAAATCACAGATTCAAAGAGAGAAAAGTGACAAATTGTTATATGGATCTCAAAGCTATTGAAAATACTTGGATGTAAATCCTTCCAGTCAAAATTTTGGAAAAGGCTTTTACCACACCTCTAAGTGTGCAGAAAATAAATCCTCCAGCTTTTGCCTCAAAATGCACTACAGTGAGGTCACATAGTTGATGTTTGCCTACCTGCCTTCTGCTTAGAGAAGTATTCAATCTAGTACAATGCAAGAGCATATGTCTACTGCACAATATAACCATATGTCTATAGTACAGTGATATTGTACAATTGCAAGGCATATGTCTGCCTAGTTCCAGGCAACAACCTGTTGCTCGAACAGATGTAAGGAGTGTAGTGTGCTCTAACCACTGGCACATCCATAACCTTCCAGGTAGTATTGAAAGAGCCAAAATCTGCTGCTTAATTTGAGAAAAGCAAATGTGTAGTTCAACCTCTTACATCAATATCTGTTAGCTATACTTTTCCATATAATTATTGAAATGGCTAACGCATTTCCATAAGGTCAGGTTTCATGAGGTACATGCTTCCCTCTGCTCTTGAGGTGGAAAAGAAAATGTCCAAACTCCTAGTCCTTAACACTGCCTACAGATTGGCTAGCATCATAATCTTTCAGCTCAGTAAAGAACAAATCCAGTTTAGTAAATGCAATGACTGTCCAATCACCTCACAAGCTTAATCCATATATTAAGAAAAAAGCCATAGATTATGATATTGTGTATTTCCATCTGGAGCTTTAAAAATAAAATAAAATCAACTTATTGCTGATATACTCTTTATATTGTCTTATTAAAGTTCTTTTACCCACCAAAGAAGTTGTTCAATCTTCCACAAAGAATCTTGTTTTCCTTAAAAAGTTCCCTCTAAAACAACATAGTATTCCCATTATATTTCTTATCATTGTTGATTCCAAGATGCAAGAAAAGCCACAATTTACGTATACTTATCACAGGATTTATCTGACATTTAAGAAAACAACACAACAACAATAAAAACAACAAGCTATTTGCATTAGGACAATTTTGTGATTCTAAAAATCAAATAAATGACAAAATGACTGGGTTATAGCTCTCTTTTTACATTTGGAATAAGAAAGTATGTCTAGTCATGTACCAGAACAAGTTATTGAGGGAGATGGAAGGCAAAATGAAAAGGGCACAAAACAAAAGCTGTAGTACGAAGTATTACATCCATGATGTCCAGATAAATCTCTCTCTATTTCTGTTGGTTTAACTTAAAGAAAAAGCAAAATAACCCTAGCAACTCTCAGCCTTTGAAAGTCCTAAGAGCCAGAATCTACACTCCTAGCAGTCATAACTAATGCCTAGAGAAAAACTGATCTCAGTGCAGACACACTGGAAGAAACACTCTTCAACAGGGAACAATTACAGCTTTGTATAATAATGCCGCAAAACTGCCTCATCCTCCTAAAGGAAATACATCTAAACAGTGAAAATTGTTTTCTTTATTGTTAACAAGATCTCTTACATTAATTTTTCTTTATGGTAAAATTAAAAAGTAATGATATATTAAAGGTCTTTATTAAAGAAATGTTACATCATGTCGTGATGTGGTTTTTTTTTTTTCCTTTTTTTTTTTTCCCTCCACTTGTTCTTTTGGCACAGCAAAGGCCTAACCCAGACTCGGTGCATGAACATACTTACATTTTTATTAGCAATCCTTTTATTAAAAGAAATAAAGTTATGGAATCATTTTGTGACAACAGATTTTCCTTTTTTTTTTTTCCCCCGCTCATTTGTTCGATCTATAAATAATTTTCTCCATTAAAAGCTGTGCTAGATTCTTTTAATTATTTTTTAAATACTGTGAATTCTAAAAGAGTATGTCCTGTTCTGTTGTTAAAAGTATATAAATCAATATTATCTGAAAGACAAGTTTTAGTATTTCTGTTTTGCACTAAGCACTAAGGAAAAGATTTGTACTTAGTGCATGAATACTTTTAGAATGTCTTCGATAGAAAAATTAAGAATACTTAAGGTCATAACTGAAAAGATTAATCAAGATCTTGGGCCAGACTCCTCACTCATTTACCTAGGTAAGATACTGGTACAGCTTCACTGAGTTCAGGGGGAATAGCCCCAGTCACTAAGAAAGAGACGGGCTTTAGTTGTGAACACGTTAAAAGCTATTGGCAAGGATGTGCAAAATTCTACAATACCATGGTAAAACTTGTACCTGAACAGTTCTCACTGAAGTCAAAATTTCAATTATCACAGGAATAAATTTCTTATTGGCTCCACTGAGAGCAGAGTTTGGTTAATAATTGTCAAAACTTTGCTTTATTTTATTTCATTTTGACCAAAATACGACTTGCCAGTTTGCCATTACAAAATTCTGTGAAAAACAGAATGGCAGTTACTTTACTTAATTTTACAATACTTTTCTTGATTTCTCAATGATGGTCAAACTCAGCTACAGTTATCTCCTTTCTTCCACTTGTAAGGAACACTTTGGACGTCTTTCAGAATTTCCTTGGCTATTCTGATTGCTGTTTTTATTTTTTCCTTCCTTATGCAGAACAATCCTGTTCCTATCAGATATCACTGGTCTTTATAAAGAAGCAGCACTGCTTTTATTAAGGACAATACAGCAGAATTCTGAATGCTTTTATATCATCTGCTGAAAAATAGTAATGGAAAATAATTAAACTGATCATGAATTCTCAAAAACATGTTCCACTGAAAAGTGTTTCTTTAAGACCCAGGAACAACTGACACAACCTAGGTGTCTCTTAGGAGATCAGAAAACTCTAGATCTAGTCTTAAGCAAACACTGATAATGGAATAGATGAGTGGGATGGGGGCGAAAACTCTAGATCTAAAGTCGAAAGAAAAGTCGACCAATAATTCCTCCCCTTACGTGAAAAGAGGCAAATCATTTCAACATCACAAGATAATGTACCACATTTCTTAAAACAAGTCCTTCATCGAAGTGTTTTTTCCATAATACAATTGTCTTTGGCTGTCCTTGAAATGATTGACAGATCAGCATTAAGTTTAGGGATGCTCAGAAGATATTTAAAGTTAACTTCAATGTTAAATACGCTAGTATTTTAAGAACAACACCTGTTCCAAAGCTTTTGAATGCTATTATCATTCCTTGGAAACAGAAGGATCCTGAAGCACTTGGCAAAGAGAACTCCAAAAGAAGAATGTTCTTATACTGTTGTGGAAGTCTCTCCTGTCTGCAGTTGAGAATGTTTTGTTTGTTTCTTTATCCCTTCTCCTCTTCCTTCCTTCCCCCCCCCCCCATCTTCACTATTTATTTATTTATTTTCAGATTGAGTGGGCAGGAAAAAACATTACTTTGGGAGAGAGTTGTTCCTTAGTTGTTTTTTATTCATGGTCATTTTTAATACACCATGATAAATTAAACGAGCTTGTAAAAATGTGAAAACTCTTGTAGCAATTGCCTTTTTCAGGACACAGATAATGTAATACAAGTAACTTATATTTCTTTAAAAAAAAATGCATTACATCAGAACAGAATCTATTTCCAGACATATTATTATACATTCATGCATATATACCATATTTGGTAAGGAGTCCACCTGTGCTTGAAGCAATATTTTTAGTCTATTTCTATTGTTCTTTTTCTCTGAACTCTACTCTGAACACATTTACTTTATACCCAAAGAGAACGGGAATGTATAAACAAAATATGAACAGACTAAAATATATGTTGAATGTACAAATGCAATATTAAAATAAGATAATTTTATTTCCATATTTATCAGAGAAGAAAATAGTGCCATATATTTAGAACAGGAAAAAATAAATAGATTTACAGAGTAACTAACTCTAGTTGGAATTCTGAAAAAAATCATATAAGGCTCTGAAACCCTCTAAAGAGTTTTTTCTGTAATCCATTAACAAAGTAATATTCATTCAAATATATGTCACTTCAAACACACAATGCAGCGAGAACAAAACCGAATGTCAGTTTTATTAGACTTATATATAAAATCGCACTCAGAAATATTCTTGCATTATTCAGGAAAAAAATCCCTTATTTAATGACTCTTCCACTATTACATTTCAAATGTTCATCTTGAATTTAAATACAGATTTTATATCTGAAACAAAATGTATGCTACTAGTCTAACTTTGTTTTAATAAGCATTAACCTAGAACCTTAGGCTTAAAGGTAGTTCACTTAATGAATTGCACAGCCTTCTGAATGCATGTCCTGCAGGGATATCATTCTAACTTCTTTCTGTCTGCAAAAGGAGACCACCACCTGACAATTCAAATGCATTAATATTTTCTCCAGCAATAACATACTCGGTGAATAAAACATATTCTTTAAAATCACAAATCACTGTAACTCAGAAATTTGAATTTTTAAATGGGACCTGCACAATTGTTTTATTGAACTAGTTCCTTAATACAAGAACTAGTTAAGAAATATGGTCTTAAGATATCTCTAAATCTCTTCACAATTCAGTCTTTAATGTCCAACTTCAGCTGAAGTTAGAATCTGAATTTACTGTGAGCAAAAATCATCCAGAATAAGTCTTAGATTATGAGTTCTTCAGCCCCAACACTTGTGCAGACAGAATAGGAACATATTTTTTGAGTAGCAGCTTAGTCTAGTTTTTGTTACTTTCAGTGAAGAGCAACAGCACAACACAGATTCCAACATCTGACACTGGGTTCTATTCAAAATCACATTTTTTTTTTTTTTTTTTTAAGTAACTGAGCTACAGTGAGATACATCATGGACTGTGTCTTACAGGAACAAGTACAGAAAAGAAAGTATTTGCTTTCTTGGTGCTCTGAGCAAAACACAAGAAAGATCTTTTCCTGCATTGACAGTATATTTTTTGTAGTGACAAATATATGATTCATTCAAAACAAAACATTATTTACCTGTCCAAAAATATAAGCAAAAGGGCAGAGTAGTCTGCTTATGAAAACACCAAACAAATGTTTAGGGAATAATAGCTTTGGAAATTTCCCTCATGCCAACTAATTGCATCTGTGTCAGAAAGAACTAGACCATCTTTCAGTACACCTCCACTCCTTCAGAGTGAGAGGGGACAGCTCACCAGCTTTTCCACTATCACCGTTTGGAAGCCTTCGGTATTAATCAATGATTTTCATAGTTCAAGTCTTTCATTTGTTTGGTCACACACTTTTTTTTTTTTTTTTTTTTTTTTTTTTTGAGGTGAACTACTCTAATTATAGATTTTGATCAATAACGTCCTCCCCTGGAAAGCTCAACTGTTGCTTCCCTATGCTTGACACTGTTTCAATTCCTTGTGTTCATTTGGTAGAAAACTACTGGGTAGCACCAACAGTCAAGAAGTGGCCTCTGAATTTCTTGTAATAATGATGTTATGGTTAAGTATCACACTGTCTAGTCTAGAGAGGATTTGACCTGAATGAGATACAGGATTTGATTACAGAGTATCAGAAAATGTCAGTGCCTTGTGTCAACATGGCAGACATTACCCTTTTTTTTTAAAAAAATATAATTTATTTATTTTTAATGAGGTAGAAATCAAATGATGGGGAAGAAGAGGAGGAGGAAGGAATGTAAAGAAGCTGCAACCTGGGAATATCATCATATACACCGGCTTTCAGTTCTGTACCAACTATGGTTTATTCAAAAGAGACAACGTGGTGGAAACCCACGGTGACAGTGGAAACACACTAACACCACTTCTGATATACTTAATCTGTATGTTTCCATCAAGTACCTTTCAAGCCCTCCTAGGGTTGACTAAAGCAACTAGAAAACTGAATCTATGCAATTGGTAAGGACAAAAATGTATTATGGCTGTTCAAAATGTAATGAGCAAAAATTGGAAAACAAAACGGAACATAGAAGTCGTTCTACAAATAGGGAATTATCAAATTTATCACCATTGACAGTGAGCAAGAAGGAATTAACTCAGCATGATCTTCAGATTATAGTGATCATATGAAATTGTTAATAACGATGTGGAAGTACACAATTTGGAAACTGAATATATTTGATAGACAAGAGATAATTATAGAACTTCAGTCATTTTATAGTATAACCACATATAAAATCACCATTAGTTTAAATATATTTATACATACACACACACAAAATGATGAGGTCATCTGTTAGCTTTGCTCACTGAGAAAGCATCACAAATTTGCAGAAACAACCACCTCTTGTGTGGATTTACCTACTTAAATAATACATAGGGATTATATATACGTATAAAATACACACATACAAACGTTAAAATGCAATAGAGAATTTCATACTATGCAACCATTTCTTAATGGTTTTCTTAACCTAAATTAGGATGAGAATCAAAAACATCTAAATTTTCCATTCAGAAGTTTTAATTATTAATTTCAGACATTTACAAGCATAATACTTTGAGTTTTAATTATAGCCATATACATGACATATTTGAACACTTGAAAAAAAGACTTGAAAACAAGACTTTTGTCTTGTAAATCTGGAAAAAATATATATATATATATATATAAACTCTTCTTGTAATAGTGTGGTTTGTCTGTTTTCTTTTCCTTAGAGAGCAATTACCACATAAACCCCTTGCTAACAGAGGGGGCAAAAAACATTTAGATGATCTGGTGGTTAGTTATCAAGGGAAAAAAGAAAAAAAAGCCCTTTGAGAAAACATTGACTTCAACTCCAATGTCAGGAACACAAAACATAGTTCAGAGTTGTAAGAAGGTGAAATTATAATAACACATAAACAGATCCAAGAGCTCTGTCATGAAAATCCAGATATGCAGATCCTTAATATTGTTCTATCATGTACGCAATTCAGGTAATGGCAACTTTGCAGATGTAGATCTCTGTGACATCCTGAATATCCAGGAGTCACACCAACATTAATCTTTGTCTAGCACTGTTTTGACACGTAAAGCATATGTATTTGTAATATGTGTATAACAATATAAAACAACTGCTGTGAGAATTCTGGACAGAGGAAATAACTGTCAAACAGTTCCGTTATCTAGGCTTTTTTGATATTTGCAGTTTTTTAATAATGCCATTTATAATTATTAATTAGATAGAAATCATTGCAATAGTAAAATTGAAAGACTTATTTGAATGAATTTTTGAAAAGTTCTGTAGAAAGCAAAGAATATTTTCTAATATTATCTGGAATCCTTTCTTGCACTGTTGCCCAGAATTAGAATTATCCCTCTTCTGGATTAAAGATGCATTGGTGGATTAGTCTATCACTGATGACAACATAATATATCCTTCCCAGAGGCTTAAAATGAAAGGAGGTCTGTTAACTACAGACTATGTTAAAACAAAACAAAAAGCCTTTTTGACACAAAACTGTATTTTAACACTAAATATTGTGTAGAAGGTCAAAGTAGTTTATGAAACAGTCCCAGGTTAAGTGCCATTTATCAGTTATATTCCTTTCATAGTCTATATCACCTATAAAACTAGTAAAACATAGGACTGATTCCTGTGAGGATTAGCCATCATTATTACTCCTAGCTTTAGCCACCTGAACAACCTCAGTACTACCACCAAGACAATTTAAATGAAAACAAAATGTTTTATTGTTTCTTCCTGATGCTCATGTAAGTATATAAATTTTGCAAAACTACTTTCCTTTATTTGAAAAAAAAAATAAATAAATAAATATTTTCAGTTAAAGATATATATTTTTGTATTTAAATCTATCTGTTTTATGGAAAAAAACATATCAAAGCAATAAAGGAGATGAACTGTTTCTGAAGATTTTAAATGTAACTATGATGTAAATTGATTTGCATAACTTCATTTCAAAAAAGACTTTAAGAACATTAAGTTGATTCTTTTTTTTACCCTAACCCTCTAAAAGAGATGTTATTTTGTAGATTGAGAGTCACATTGGTTTTCCATAGAATAGTGTCATCCTCCACAACTTCTATTATCTTTATTATGTCTGATTGTGTAGCTAATAAGTCTTCTTTTGTGAACATCTGTGAGTATTTCTCATGCGAAGTTACACAATGACAAGTTCTAGATTAAGCTTGTTTAATATTTATGCCAAATTTTGAATATCTACTTACAAAGCAACACATAATTGCCTATAATAAAAACATGACATGCTATAATTTCTTGAGGTACATAAGTACCTAATTATATTATTTTTCTAATGCAATATATGAGAAAGTATATCAGTTATTAGCATTACATATTTCTAAGAAGGACAACGGGCCCTGTTTTCTGTTGCTTTAGAAAAGATTGGCCCAGCTGACACTATGAAGATTAGTGGAATTATTGCTTAAAGAAAGCAGTTACATTTGCTCATAGAATTCAACTAAGTGATAAACTTCCTGCCGCACTTCTCTGTTTGTGTCACTGAGAATACAAAGATTAGACATTTTCCTAATTTTTGTTGTTGTTGAAGTAAAACAGCTGCACATCATCATTAATGTTGTTTGTTCAGTTGGATCTTTTTAGAAGAAAAGGGAATTGGTGAAATGTTTGTGTGTACAGCTCACAGGCTGTACTCTATCCTTTGAAATGAAGCCATTGAAAGGGGGGAGGGTCCTGAGCACAAAGCAGGGAAGAAGTACTTTTCTGGCAAATAACAGTATCAGCAACAAAACTCCTATTAGAGTGTCATGCTTCAATATGCAGAAAATAATACCCATGTGATTTAGAGAAATAAAAAAGGTGGAGAGGTGAGGGGAAAGGACTTTGAGTAGTGTATTTAAAGGAATTTAAAGGTACATCTAAGTAGTCTTAAGAGGGATTGCTTTATAATCAAGTACCAATTACATACACCCTGAATCACAATTAGCTACATATCCTCAGACTAGCAGAGCAGCTGTAATACAGTTCAATGTTTCTCTGCAATTGATTTCAGTGACCACATATTTTCTTGACACTTTACAACTTATCAATACAGTAATTATAGTTCAGTGTCTTAATCACACCCTAGCTGAACCATTGAGAAAATGCCAAGAGACACATACCCAAAAAGGTACCAAACCAGTTAGATCGCAACGTTTTCACTCAGGAAAGAGCTGAGAGCAACTCAAAACCACAGGTTGTCTTTTCTTTCACTTTGGATCTCTAGATTTATTTGTTTAAAAGGAATCTTCCAAACTCCAATTTCTTTTTATTTAAAAAAAAAAAAAAAAAAAAAAAAAAGGCGAGCCCCATTAAAGAAGCAGCAAAACTCAAGACAGAGACAACTTCCAACCCCACGGCAAGCCAGCTTCCCGCAGCGGAGGCAGCTCCTTGCCTGGGAGCCGCTGAGCGGGACCAAGGAGAGCGCCGCGGGCGGAGCAGGGCGCGGTAGGGCGCGGAGCGGCGCTGCCGCCCGGCAGGGCCCTGTCCGCGGTGCTGCAGCCGGACGCTGCCGCTGGAGGGTTGTTTCGTCCTTTCTTCCTCAACAACCTCTTGCACCTCCTGCTGTGCAGCTGCTGAACCCCTTCTACAGGGAGTCAGTTTTTAGGGTGATGTTGAGCGGGGGGAGGAGAAGGAAAAAAAAAAAATCCCCTAATATCCTGACAAAGCCCTGCCCAGGTTCTGAAACCTGCTTTTTCCCCGCAGCCTCCGCTGCCCGGGAGGAGAAGCTCCAGCCCAGAACACAACTTTCCTACATCGATCCCAGCTGCAGCAGCAGCTCGGCTGCCGGCACCAGCCCCCGCGGAGGGGGCCGGCAGGAGAAGGGACGGAGCATCCTCCTCACCTGAAAAGCTGAGGATAAGCCGGGCAGGAGAGTAGGAGAGGATGGGAGCTGCCTCGCCTCACCCTCCTCCTTGCCGGCGTCTGGTACCGAGAAAACCCCTTCCGAAGAAGCAGAAGGCTCCTGTCACCCGATGGGAAGCAGGAGGCTCCCACTGTACGCACGGTGCCCTCCCTACAGCCCCTTTCCTGAGCCCGCTGCCCCAGCCCGGACTCACGTGTGCCGTCAAACCGGGTGGCGATGGTGTCGAGGAAGGTGTTCTGGGGTGCCAGTAATCCCTTCATAACCGGCATTTTTCCAGCGCGGTGCGAGGTTCCCCATCAAAGTTTGCCTACGAGGGTGGTTCGAGAAGAAAGTGCAGAGGGCGCCCGGGGGAAGGGAGGAAGGAGGCGGAGGGAGGGAGAAAAGGATGGGGAGAGAGGGAGGGGGAGGAGGATGGGGATGCCACCGCCGCCGCGCCGCCCCCGGCGCCGGGAGTCCCCCGCCCGGCAGCCCCCGGTCCCGCCGGCCCCCGCAGCCAGGCGGGGCGACCGCGGAGCCCCCTGTGCACCGCCCGGGCATCCTCTCCTCGCCTCCTGTGGAGAGGCCGCGGGAAGGAAGGCTGGGAATGAGGGAAAAGCAACCTGCATCCACCTGCAGCTGGAGCACCGGAGGAACAGCCGCCGCCCCGGCGCTGCCGAGCCTTCCTCCGGCCCCCAGCCCGGCCTGAACCGTCCGGTTCTCAGCTCTAGCAGTCAAGGGTGGCCTAGACTTGAAGCACAAGCACCCCGCTTTGTGAGTAATATCAGCACAAGATAATGCTTAGAACCTTAGCTTGCTGGCAGGAGATCGGCGGCATTGACATGTATAGCCCCTGTAGGTGGCCATTGGAGAGGAGGCTAGAACATGGAGAATGCTTTATGAGGTGGGTATGTGGTCTAAGTCATTTGCACGTTGTCGCTTTTTATTAAAAAAATACAGGGATAGGCTTTTTCAGATTTATTGTGCATATTCCCTCAGTCATGTTTTAGAAATTCCTCTCTAAAAAATTACAGGAAGGAATATGTTACTTTTTGGCAACCAGAAAGAATGGAGACATGGCCCACAAGGTCTAATGTGTAAACTCGAGGGGAAGGGAAGGAGGAGATGCAAAGATAAAAATTAAGCAGCAGACACACAAACTGCTTCCACAGCAGGATGAGTGATTTCCTCATGCTAATACCATGGTACCAGATAATACCCCAAGGTACAGTGATAGCTACTACAGTAAGTGAAATGGTAAAATTTTCTCCACCTGCTTTCAGGACCCCAAGAGCCTGGAAAGAACATATGAGATTACACTCCCTAATCTACAAACTCGCTGTGCATTACAAAATGGAACCACATTGGTCTTTTTGCTGTTTTACAGTATTGCTATTTTTATTTATGCTATTATTTTATTGTTCTCCTTTTCTCCTATTAGGTAGAAGACTGATTCCCACTATTCAGCGTAAGCAACACAGAGAGAGACTCCAATATGGACAAAAAAGTCTTCCTTTTATAGTAAATTAAAAAAGGCACCTAAGACACCACCACGGAAAATGCTATAAAATCCATACATCAAAGCCTACCCATGGTAAACCCACCTTGGCTTTGAAGAACACTGTAGTATTTTACTGAAATCACATGAATATCTCTAATTAGCCTTGTACTGGAAATCTGCATGAAATAGTTAATCAAGAGCTCTCAGCTCAGTTTTCAGATGTGGCATATAAGAATGGAGACTGCCTTATAGTCACTCACTATGGAATTCTCCAAACTCTCACAGTAGTAGCAGTTTCTTAAATAATTAACTTCATATTCATGGCAGACTTTTACTTTCATTAGAATTACTAGTTTTCTCCTTAAAATGAATGATTTTAATAGTGAAAAAGAAAACTAACAATTACTGACATTCAAAAAGATTTTCATGTCCTGCAGTTCTCCATAAGCAGAGCTCTGAAATTAATTTCTCTTTATAGCTTGCCACTTAGTCTCACTGTCAGGTACCACACTACTAGTATCTAGGTTTTATAAAAGGTACAGAATACTCTCACTGGTAAAATAAAGCCTGTTCCAACACGTACAAAGTCCAGAAGAGCATGATCAGATTTTTCACTTGCATAACTACTCAGCAACATCAAGACAAGTGTGAACCTTTGATGTCTGCAAAGGGGTTTGCATGCATTGTAGCCTGTGTTGTAGTTGTGTTCCAATTTGTATTTTTCCTTTATGACCTGCCCCAAACACCCACTTAAGTAGGGATGCAGTGAAGGTGAAAGGAATATTTTCCTCAATCTTAGTGCAGGCAGGCAGAAGATAATAACCTGTGTACATTTAAAGAGAAATATATTTCTCAATTCTGACTCACCAAAAATATCGCAAAAGAGAAAAAAATTCCAAGGGCATCAAATTGCTAATAACCCTGGCAGCTCATAAGTAGATATTGTACTTCCTAATGCACAATATAAGATGTAAACATGTTATGTTTTGAGGGCTCTGTGACATAGTTCAGTAAGCTTAGAACTTTAAAAAAGTTCACTGAAATTTCTTAACTGATTTGGGGAGTGGCAGAAAGGGTGTGTCTTTCTGGAACAAAAACAGCTATACAAATACATATCCCCAGAAGGGTGGATAGCTGCCAGAGAAGTTATCTGGTATTTTTCATGTTGATAATTGTAAGCACAAATTACAATTATATAAAAAAACAAACAAGGAAAAAAACACTGCTGGCCAGGAAAATGTGGTGGCAAGTGAGAAGTAGGTGGTGGCAGAGAAAGCACTACCAAAAAGACAGTCATGCACAAGAGGGAGGAACAATACTAACTTCTTTATAAGAAGAAGCTGAAGGTCTTGTCAACTCTGTGAGATCTTCAGGAAAGAGGAGGGAAGTTTCTTGCTTAACAAATTTATGCAGTCATGACATATAAATTGGCTATGACAACAGGTATATACTATGAACAAGCAGTAACAATCAAGCTTTTAAAAATATATTTGGTACACATCACAGAATCACTCACTAAACATTTCTGTGCTAGAATTGACAGAATAGTTTCCAAAAATGATACATAGTGAAAAGCATCAAATGACAGAAGAAGAAACACTGAAATGTAACGTCTTATTTTGCACTTGAATTTAGCATATTCTACCACACTTTACTCACAAGAGTAATCCTCCTTAGTGCCTGGTACTTAACTTCAGAGTTAGCTGCAAAACACTGAAGTATTAAGTCTGGAATAGTTCAAAGCATACAAATTTAGCAGGTTGAAATTTTAGTGGATCAAGAACAAGAAGTTTAGGAAAGCAGAGACAGAACAGCTGAGAATATTTAACAAGGAGGTGAGTGAGCAACTGGAAGTTTGTATTTAAGTCTTGTATTTAAGTCCTGGAAAATTGTTTCACAAGATTTGAGCAAAATGGAAACTAGGAACTCTGAAGAGTCATAAACTACCTTTTGTTGTTTAATTTAATTTAATACTTAAGAGAAGGGTAAAATCCAAACCAAGATTATTTGTCTTGTTTCAGGAAGTCAGCTTTCAATTTTGCTATATTAATTTTGGTTTTGAGTATCTAAAGATACCTAGACATGCTTTCTACAATATTACTTTTTTTTGTTTTGTTTTTACTGTCAAGGAAAAATAAAACTTGAACTTTTTATATATTTTTTGAAATTACTCTATATTAACTCTAGGTAAATAATATACTCCATATATACTTGTTTGCTGTCAGGAGTTTTACCAAATTTGTAATATATTTCTAGAAAGACAATATAAGAACTGAGAGACTGGAAACTAATACCATTGCTGTTACACTTCATGTTGTGACTAGCATCTATACTGTGAGTGAAATTCAGTCAAAGACTTACAGTTTAGAGCACAAGTACAATTAAAATATTTGTTGCTTCAAATTACTCAACAGTATGTAAAATATCTCAGCCATACGCTTCCTCCCACTTATCCACAGTTATATTCAGCATAACACATTACATTTTGAGGCAGCGTATAATCTTAGATATCACCAGTTACCCTGAAATCAGGGCATGGGCAGAGTGTTTTACACAGAACATATGCAAACATCAGGATAACATAACGATTTTTGTCAGTTGTATAACTTTTCTTCATTTATAATTTCACTGGAAGCACATTTTCCAAAGTTTCTTATTAATATCCCATAATCCCATGAATTATCTCATAATATTAGGCATTAGGAGCTGCTTACTGCTTGCTTCTCTGATATAATAAGCATTTGACCTCAACTCACCTGCTACAATTACACAAGTGAAAACTGTTAGTGAAAAATCAAATTAACAATCAGAAAGGACTGCATGCAGCTTACTTTGGGGCTTGAAATTGCCACCCACTTATTAACACAGGCTTCCAATGGAAAGAACAATAAAAATGGAACTATGTGAGAGTCTGAAAATACTAGGACAGGACAAAGAATAGCAACCCGTTATTCATCTACTATGAACAGACTTATTTAGTCTGAAGTGTTATGCACCAAGAGTATTATCCTAATAAATAATCCACTGTGCTTAAAGAAGTGTTGGCTTTTTGTTTTCCACTGTGCGTAAGTCAGCAATAGAACTTGAAAACAATAAAGCTGTGTAACTGAAGATCTGCCAAGTGAGGGACAGTCTGGTTTGAAGTTTAAATACAAAGATGCCACCCCTGGATGAGGGGGTGGCAAAATTGCTAGGGAGAGCTTGCAAGAAAAAAGGTTGCAACACTCTTCCCACTAGTATTCTCTTCCCCCACTATCTCCTGTGAGTCACAGTGGAGAAATGATATTGGCATAGACAGACCCTTGGTCTGAACCAGTAACAGCTGCCCATATAATATGTGGGCTATAGAAACCTTGCAACTACATATCTGCCAGCAATTTCCACTCTAAGACATTTTCTGTTTTATAAATTTTTGCCAAGTGGGTCAACCTGCTTCATACAGTGCATTTTTCCTTAGAACATTTCACCTTAAAATAAATATTCAGTCAGCCATTTTCAAGATCCAAGTGAGGTGGAGAGATACAAGTTGAGAAATCTCAGCAAATGAAGCAGCAACTGGAGCATTATGTAAAGAAACCATATTAGGGAATGGGCCTGGGACAATTCATAATTGAGAGGAAATGGATGAGCACAAATGGGAAGTAGATGATGAGGTAAGGGAAAGCTGGATCCCTGTTGGGGACCTGGTAAACCTCTGGGCCCAGCTGAATTAGACTCAGTGGAAATGGGATATAAGCTGAACAGCAGAAGATGGGCAAAACACCAGGAACAAGGTTAAGAGTGAGAACAAAAGAGATGTCTAGCTAAGCAGAATGACATGAAAAATAAAGTCTTAACATGCAAGGATTGCAAGTATGTTTAATGTTTGTGTAACAGCCACATTTTACCAAAACAAACATCTGATAAAGCTAGGCAAAAAATGGCAGCTGTCATCCAAGAGATGTCTGGATAATGTTTGGATAATTATGGATCCACATTTCAAATAGTGAATTAAGCAGACATTGAATTTTTTTATCATTAGTTGATTAGTTTCTATCATGTCTTCAGAAAAGAACACGAAAAACACTAAAGGGAATTTGTAATTCTTAATACAAAATCAAAATCCAAAGATGAATAAACAATATTTAGTTTGAATCAATTTTTTTGTTTTGTTTTCTAATGGAACCTAAAGCAACAACAACAACAAAAATACACAACCAAACCAATCCTAAACCTATAAAAATACAAATTATAATTCTGGAGATGAACCTCAGTTAATTAAATGGAAACAAGTTTTCTTCTTATTTAAGAAACTAAGAATAGAGAGAAAGTTTGGTTTAGAAAACAACAGAGCAGGGTAATAGTTTATTTGTATATTTTCTGGCTATAGAAGATGTATCATGTCTTTTTATCTCACTGTGACATTGAGAGTAATATTGATGTTAGAATACAAAGCTACAAAGATCTTGTAGCTTGTTCTACAGTTCAAATAATGTTGTTTCAGTTCATCCGCTAACGGCAAATACTGTTGTTTTTCCCCAAACTCTCCTCTGAATAGTAAGTGAATACAAAAGTTAGAAATATTCCTCGTATTAATATCAAAACTTCATCTATTTATGATGTGGAGTTTAAAGCTACTTTATGAAAGAAAAATAAGAGGTAATGCATTATTTTATCTGTTTAAATTCAGAGTACAAAGATGATTTTTTTTAAGGTATAATGCAGAGAAAGAAAAGAATAATTGACCCTAAGAGTTTAAGACATGGTGCTTTTTGTAAAGGAGACATATTAAGACACTTTGAATAAAGACAATAATCACAAGCTTAGCTCTAGATATCAGATTCGCTCTTAAGTCTTGAGGATGATTTTCCTACATGCAGATGTACAAAGTGATTCCTCCCACAGAAGTTAATTAGAAATTATGCTACCATGCTTACACACAGACATCCCCTGAACACTGGGAAATAAGCATTAAAACTTCCTGTCAGTGGAATTTGTTTAGCATGATCACTTTCCAAACACCATTATTACAATATAATTTAGAAGACAGCACAAATTCCTTCCTAAATACACCAGTTTTAAAATGATTAAACTGGGTAAGTGGAGAACAATAATTTATTCTGCTTTCAAAAAATGTTATTTAGGGAAACTATTGATATAGAATTTAAACTTCCTCCTTGATTATCACTGATATAACTCACATTCAAAAGCTGCTCTTCCTGACTTACACCAGTGCAGCAAAGCATAGGGTAAGGCCCACCACTCTTTTTCCCTCCTTTAATAGTATTTCTGACTTGCAAAACACAGGTAATGCTGAAAATAATAAATAGTACAGCTAGGCTTGTCAGTAGTAACGTTGTGGTTCTAATTTGAATTGAGATTTTGGTGAGTATTCATGAAGTGATAAGAAAGCAGTAAATGTCTGTAACATTGACTTTTAAAGGACACCGCAAGCCACTTAAGAAAGCTACCAATACACGAAAAGCTCAAAAGGAACAGATGAGTATTTCACTAGATGTCATCTTCAATTGTGTTTCCAGTGCAACTTTTGTCTTTCATTAACAGAAAGCCAGGGCAGTGTTACAGATTTTTATTCTTTTGGATTTTATTGTATTTTCAAAAGTTTAAATTCTCATTAAAATATAAGACTACAGCTAAAACATTATCATTCAGGAGTCTCATGTTTCTAACATGCAAGTATTTGCATCACTTCGTATCATAAAGATGCATGATTACTATTATGATGATTGTATGTTTTAACAGATATTTAAAATTTATAAATTAGACCTGTCAGATCATTCTTGTACAAAACCATCCTGCTACAGGCATCTGTCCAAGTACTTACGTGCTGTATTTTTTACGTGCTGTATTTTTGTGGCAAATATGTATCCCAGTCAATTGTATGACTTGTTAAGGGTGTGAAGAGAAAAGTAAAGATATTTTCTCAAAGCTATAATTAACGTGTCAGAAAATTCAGAAATATTTGAAGCCAGATAATAAGTTTTACTTTAGAAAGTTCCCAACAGGAAAAAATAGCATGCTGCCCTCCCCCCCCCCTTGTTTATTTATAAATCAATGTATTATATAACACCTGTCTTAAACTATAACTATAGTTCAGGTTATATCGCTTTTTTATTATAACAATGACCATCATATTTTTCACTCACTTTCCCCCCACTGCATGGTAGTTAATAAAAAGTTACAACAACTTTTGTTGTGCAGTAAGTTCTATTTCTACATTAGAATTACTTCAGAAGACAACAGATAAACTGTAAGCAATTAAGGAAAAGAGAAAACCTGATTCACCAAGATTATATCAGCTTTAATACTGATTGATTTGCTATTTAGTCTTCCCCAATTCATCAGCTACCTTCTTTCCTTAATAAAGGTTTCATAAGATTTTCTTTTCATATGGCCATTAAAACGTAAGAACTAGTAAAGATATTTCAGCATCTGTACTCCATAACACTTTTCTACCTGGAAGATATTCTATATCTTTAGAAGTGAAGTAAATGAACCACCTTTCTTCATTCTTCTTATTAAAACACATGTAACTTACTCTTATTTTGGAAATGTTTCTTTAAAGAAAACTACACCAAACGTATATTTTCAGTTAGACATTTGTGAAGAGGAACACCGCAAAAGCATAGAGATCAAAAAAGGAACACTGAAGGAAAAACTCATTGTTAGTTTAGAGAAGTTACATAATGAAACAATAAGGCATTACAGGCAAAGAAATCCTAATCACAATAGAAAAGTTAGGTGAAAATTATCATCGCTTGCACAGGAACAGAATTTCAACTAAATCTGTGGTGCGGTTTATGCAAAATCAAGGAAAAGGGGGGTCTAAGTAGAAGACTAACTAGAGGAGAGTAGGCAGCACACCAGGTTTAAGAGTGAACAGCAGGAGATTGAGGTGATGCTTAGTTGTGCCACATTAAGAGAGTCAGATATAGAGTATTTTTGTCTGCAACTGAAGCAATTGCATGAATATGTAGCTCAGGATTAAACCAAGTTTTACACTGTAGGGAAGCCCACTTTGTTTGCTTGCTCTTCTCCCAGGTAGCCCTCCAACAGAGCTGGAACAAAAAGGTTATTTCTGAACTTCAACTAAGGCAACTAGTCTTGAACTCTAGTCACCTCCAAAATAGAGTATGCGACTATATATGACACTGAACTTGGAGAGTCCATGTTTTTGTTTAAATTTTGACCTTTTCCAGTTATCTTCAGTATTTACAAGAGCTTAGGATTTCAGTCATGTCTGTCCTCCATTAACTTACCCTCTGTATATAATCCTTTATAAAAATCCATATGTTTCATCTAAACACAGTGCCCCTATTCTGATCCTGTAATATGTCCAAGTAAGGGAAGCCTTATGTATGCGCAGAGGTACAAAGCAAGAACTGGTATAGTATTACAGCTAGATGCAAGTGTTAGACAAGGAATGACATGAAAGGATTAGGGCAACTGTATGTACAACAGATCTTGCAGGAAATGACCAGTCTTACAGTAGGTGCAGTCTCAGTCCTATCTATACTATAATTAACTCCCTAGTCAGGGAGTAACTAACCTAGTCAGGTTAGATAAATATCTTGATCCTTTTGTGTGTAGTAGTTTGCATATCTTGGTAAAATTTTCATGAGGAGCCTTACGTAAGCTGGCATTTACTATTACAGTGCAGTTTGAGGCTTGCTACAAGAATGAGTGTCAGCATTTTCTGTACAGTGAACAGCTGAAATTCAAATATTAAAACAGGAAATGCAGACATTGTCCCAAGATGACTGGCAGCTTCTTACAGCCTCATACTAAAGGAAAGCAGAAAAAACACAGGTACTTTCATAAATAGTTTTTCAGAGTTTTCTATGACTAGAAAATAAGTTTTTACTATGTTCTCCTAAAACACATCTATTTACCAAGAACTAAAATGTTACTTTTCTGCTTAGACTAAAAAAATCTTTGGATTATTTCAGCCCAAGCCTTTATTTATTTCATGGTAACTAACAGAAACCTATGATCACCTTCTTACTATGTGAGCTAGTGATCAAAAAGCAGAGGTGAAAATCATTCCATCTTTAGCAACAGTGGAATCAAATAATATGGAATCAAATATAGGGTGAGCTGAAGTCTGCAGCTTGAAATTCCAGATTTGAAGACTTTCAAGTTCTTACCTTTCAGTAGTTATTTTCTAGTGAATTTAGTTTAACAGGTTGTCTACAGGAAACAATAAAGAGCTTGCAAAAGTAAGGACTGGAACTTGACTCAAGTAAACCAACACACACTCAGGTAAACCAACATTATAAATATACTTACACACATTTTATATAAAATACCTGTTCATAACCTTAAGTGATCAGATATTGGAGATATCAGAAGAAGAAATATTCAAAATTAAGTGCAAGGTATTGTGAATTTGTGTATCCACCAAGTGTTTTATCTAAAGACAAACAATTGGACGTGTAAGTACAGATTACAGCATCTATTTTGGCCAAATAGTATTACTTTACAATTTCTAAAAAGTAAATTTAATATTACTTTAGCATATTTTCCAAATAAACTTCTAGGTCCTAGTAATCCAAACAGCTGGCTTCTTAATAAGAATTGTGGTCTAATATTTACTAGACAGGGTAAAGAACAGATACCTGTGCTCTTTAAATGGTTGGATAGATTTTAAAACTAGAACAGCAGAACATTATGACAGCACTGGGTGGAAAATAATCACTTAAAGTAGTTTTAATCACTTAAAGTAGTTTTAGTTTGACATTAAGATTTGATTTGTTATATTCTTTTAGCAGTTGCAAGAATTACTTTGCTATTTTCTCTCATATATTCAAATCATGTTTTGTAGTTTGCATTTTACTACATACTGCACTTCTAGATACTTGCAGAATTTGTAAGGAACTAAAACATGATCGTAACTTTTGCAGAAACAAGGGTGTATGAAGTAGTGATAGGCCACATAAATGTCTGCTGGTGAAATCCAAGAGTTGTACTGATGAAACAGGCAAACAAGAAGAGCAGGCATTTGGAAATCAACAGGCCAAAGCAAGGCAACTAAAATGAGAGTAAATAGCTTGTTTTCCCATCATCTTTTAAACCTCCTTGTGAAAGCTTAAGCTCAGTTTCTCTGTAGGAATACAAGATCCAACAAACAACCATTGCCCACAGACTCCTTAGAGTCATAGCTCCATTATGGAAAGCTTGCTCTCAAACTTTGTCTTCACAAGTCCCTTTCATCTTCACTTGCTCAGTCTTTTTATGCAAGGGTGAAATCAGATGCACTCTGTAGTGTTGGGATAACACTAAAGAGTTCACCTTTTTGCAACATGGCCCAAGAGTAAAAGATTTACCCATAAGATGGGGACAGAAAAAAGCTTGCTGGAGCCAATATCACTCCAAAGTACCTGCTTGCAACCAGCTAGTTACTTGTCTGAAGAACTTCAGACAGAGGACTTGCTACCTCCTCCCCTCATTTCAGCTATACTTTCCCTTTCCTTCACTGTGCCTTTATATTCCTCAGTGTTATTCATGACTTCCTAATTTTCTACAGAGCTAATTCTTTTCTCTTTGGCAAGACAGCTTGGCAAAGTTAATGAATTGATACTGTGGTTCTCAGACAGATTTATTTTAGTAAGTTGTGATTAATCCTGTTATTCTTCAAACATTTAATTTCAAAACATTGACTACATCTTCCAAGTTTGGGATATTTGCATATTTGAATACATTTCTTTACTCTGCTCTGAATATTCTACGTTTGTCATAGCTGCTAAATATTGAGGTCTATCTTGACAACTCAACCTCATTCAACTTCACATGGTAACAAGGTCATTCTAACACCTCTGATTTCTGATCCTCCGCACTCTAAAGTGGGGCAAAACATAAGATTACACTTGGACTTTAACAGTCTAAAAAAACACCACAACCAGCAAAGCAAAAGGGACTGTTGTGGTTTAACCCAGCCAGCAGCTAAACACCACACAGCCATTCGCTCACCCTCCCCTCTCCCTCTCTGGGATGGGGGAGAGAAATGGGAAAGTGAAGCCTGTGAGCTGAGATAAAGACAGTTTATTAAGACAGGAATATAATAATGATAATGATAATAGTATTACTAATAATAATGTGTGCGAAACAAGTGATGCACAATGCAATTGCTCACCACCCGCTGACCGATGCCCAGCCTATCCCCGAGCAGCCGGCCCCCCACCCCGGCCAGCCACCCCTATATATTGTTTAGCATGACATCAGATGGTATGGAATACCCCTTTGGCCAGTTTGGGTCAGCTGTCCTGGGTCTGTCCCCTCCCAGCTCCCGCTGCACCCCTAGCCTGCTCGCTGGCAGGACAGAGCAAGAAGCTGAAGAGTCCTTGGCTTGGTGTAAGCACTGTTCTACAACAATTAAAAACACCAGCATGTTATCAGCACTCTTATTCTAATCCAAAACATAGCACCCTACCAGCTACTAGGAGGAAAATTAACTCTGTCCTAACTGAAACCAGGACAGGGCCATCACAACATTTCAGACAGGCCTTCTTGCTTTCTTTCTATGAAGGAGATGTGCAACAAGTTTTGCCTTTCTTCACTCCCACACACCCCAACCTTTGGACTATTTGTACCTTTGAAAAAGGCTTTTGTGAGTAATAGGAAAGTATCATTATATGGATTTTTATTTCTCCCTCTTTCTGTTTACTATGGTGCAAGGATCATATCCAGCATCTTCAAAATTCAATTAAGTTTAGCTAAAACATTCTGTTCAAGGTACTAGCAGCTGAAGAACAAATTTACAAAGACTTTTGGGTGCTTAAAGAAGATAAAGCTACAGGATTCTCAGGAACATTTAATTTGTGTAATTTTGCTTCCTGTGGGTCACTTCATAAATTTTGTAAATCCCACTGGACAAAAGAGTTGTAATTTTCTCCTAACCTGTGCATGAAGGCAATGGTTTCCAGCCATCAGGAACCCCCCCGCCCTTTCTCCTTGTCCTGGATCATAATGGCCCCTTAACCCCCCTCTCCACTCCCCTCCACCCTCAAATTATTCCTCAATCTTAATTTATCTAACACAAAGATTAACAAGGGGGCTGCTCCCAGGACCACCCTTTCAGGACACATTTGAAGAATGTGAAGTTCATCAGGCAGGAGGGATGAATATAGGTAGTAACTTCAGCTGTCCAGTAGCAACAGCTGGAAGAGGATGCAATTAGACCCCAAATGCTTTGGAAGTCTGAGTTTTTTGTGACCTGGGCCCTTAATCTCCATTATAATAATGCCACTGAAACAGTCACGCCATAAGTAGCTCATGAAGCATTTTCAACAAGAATAAAATAAACATGAAGGATTCTGGAAAGAGTTGAAAAAAATCTTTGAAAAATTAATTTGGCCATGTTTTTTCCTTAAAAGAACATACAAGCTAATGTCCATTTCATTGATATCAACTGCATCTTTCATACACTTGTAGATTATAAGAGTGAGGTACAAAAGGTTGGAAATACACTTCACAATGAAGTGTTTACATTTTCCTTAGTTTAATTGGGAAATACAGTACTACGAATCTTATTACTAGCAAAAGCTTATTGAAATTAGTATTTTCACTGACTCTAGTTTGAATTGCAGAACTGCTTGTAGATTCATATTTTGGCCCCAACACTTCAAAACACTGATATACATGACTTAAAGAATTCCCAGTTAAAGTTGTGCTAAGGTAAGTGCATACTATTTTTAAATTTAAATTAAAAATATAAATTGGAAAAAATGCTCTAGTCCTGTAACTACAAGCTTATATTTGCCAGAGCTGATCCAGCAAAACATTTAAAATATATACTATGTATACTAATATAAGACCACTAATGTGCTTAACATTAAGCTCTGATTTAGTGAAATGCTTATAGCACTCGCTCAAGTGTATTTTGTAGCGTAAGCATACTGAAGTATTAAACTCTCAATATACATTTTTCTTGAACAGTGGACAATGCTTGCCTCCAGCTATAGCATGACCTGGTTACTTACACATTTGAATGCTCCAGAATAGATAAAATGTCTTGCTTTCTGCTGGTGTAATCCCACTGACTACATCCGCGTTACAGCAGAACTTCTAGCCCATGAGTTTAAACATCGCACAGCATATAGAATCAGTGTGAACTTACAACAGGTATGTTATGCATACATGTATGTGTTGTATATATATCTATTAATGCTACTGCAGGAGTTTGTTGTGGACTTAAAGCAGATGAACATTATAAGATATAGGCTTAGTCGGACTTTCGGATAAAAAATAAAAGCTGCCCAGACACAATTGATATACTCATTTATAAATGTTCAATTTTAAGTAGCATAATTATGATCCATGAGCTTATCTGTAGCTTACCTGGCATTGGAAATTAATAATTCTTAGATGTACATGGAATTACATCTTCTAGAAAAGAATAGATTTTCTAGAAAAGAATAGATTTATAGATTTTTCTTTGCAGCTTTATTTATATGCCTTTATCCCAACAATCCATTTTGTTTCCTTAAAGTCTTTAGGAAGTTGTTGCAGCAACTGCTTCAAATTCAAATTCAATTGAATTTGGTAAACGATAGATGGAATACTTCCAACTGTAGTCTGAACATAAAGTTGGCACCAGTGTTGTTTTAGTCTTTCCCCCTATATCCTTTGTATTTTGTCTCATAATACTACATTCCATATTTTCTTCAGTCTTATTCTCACCTAGGTACGCTGAAATTCCCATATCCCATTTCTATGTTTTTTCTTATTTCCTAATTATATTATGTATGGTAAATGAGTAAGGACTAAACATAAACTGGAAGGTATTATTTCATTTGAGGAGTGCTGTTCAGATTCAAACACTATTTATAACATTAGAAAGGCTTCATCTGCAATACAGAACAATTTGTAACATGATGTTCTTTATTATTGAATGCATAAGTGATCTATCTAACAAAGGAATCAGTAATGAAGCAGAATGGAGATACAACAGCACTCAAGATATCTTGGCCAAAGACCTATAATCTTACAATAGTGTTTTCCTTTTAGGAATACAAAGAGTGCAATAAAATAGCGCCATATAAATTCATTCATAAAGCTGTCTCTCCATAGTCTAAATTCAGGTCATTACATAAGCATACAAACTGCATTAAGCACATGAGTTATTATGATAAATACTACTTATATCAAACAAGTGTTTAAACATCCTTTGTGTTTCCATGTTTTCATGTAACATTTAGTAACACTTCAATCTTTAACCCCCTGTTGAACCAGACTTGCTCTCATATGCAGAATCTAAACAATCAGCTTAAAAAGATTAGACATACTTTTTTTAATTTGAGTGCCGATGCGATTCTGAATATTATAAATGCTGCCTATTTGCATCATAAGGGCCAGATACACAAAGGCATTTAAACAGTGTTCTTCCTTTTCAGCAAGATACAATTATCATATTAGAAAAAGAATGAGCAACTGTTAGTTAAATCTGTCCTGGCACAAATCCATACAAATAGATACTAAAATAAATAAATGGAAGTACCACTTCACCTGATTCATGCCACTGAGTTTCAAATGTCATCAACTCCCAGTCCCCATTCAAACTTGAATGAGCAGTGGTATGTCAAAGAAAGCTCTCTGAATAGTCTGCACTAAAATTGTGCTGACAGTATTTTTCTTCCATTTTCTCCCCCTTAATAAGGGGAGGAAGAAAAAATAGCTTAGGAGCCTTGAGAACCTTTGCTGAATCTAAATAAGGACCTCTAATCAAAGTCAGAGGTACTGTAATGAAATATATTAAGAGCTGTCAACATCAGCTTCAGTTGCTGATCCAATTTCTGCCACCCACTCCCCAAGCCTAGTATCATACAGAATTTCCTTCTACACTACCGCTTAGGTCCATCAGTAAGTCTTCTCTTTCCAGAAGATTCTTTTATATTCTTTCCGTTAAACTCTTACCTGAATCTAAGACTCAGACATTCCTGATACAGTACACACATCAGATCTTTCCTGTCTGAAAGGAGAAACAACAAAAAACAACCCCCCAAAAAGCACACCACCACAAAAAGCAAACAAAAAACCCACCTACTTCCTTGATAATACTGCATGAGTACAAGTAGAAAAGAAATACTAAGAAGTTTCTAGACCAAGAGATACCACTAGAAAGCCCACAGTTCAGTCTAACGTTAAAGTAGGATGCCACCTACTGCTTAATACCCCAAATTAAAAGTGAACTAATTTCTTAACAACATAACTGGATGGACTTATGGCAAATACTTTGCAGTACTGTTGCACTAGGCCAGTTCTTAGTGAAGAGTTTCACATCTAGTTTATAAGGCCAAAACTGGTATTGTATGTCTTCCTCTGCTGGATGAGGGATGTTCTTCATAGGTAATTGAAGTAACACATGCACGCAAAAGATAAGGGTTTCTGCATTCTTAAGCAAAGCAGCATTACTCTGTGACATAAAATTAGTTAATAGCAAGTCTGCTCCTTACTTCACTGAAATTAGGAGACACATTCATTGGCTTTAGGTCAAAATGCTACAAATTGTGTTTGTTTACTTTGATATCTATATTTATAATTATATATGTTTAAAAAATGCAGTCTATCAGCTCAGCCTGGGGAGTTTATTCTAAGTTTCAAAAGCTAGATAACATATCTAGTGATGTATGTAGCTGTTTGTGACGTTCCTAATAGCATAGTATTCCCTAATTGTTTACTTCATCTTCATTCATTTAACTGAAGAAAAAATACAGTGAACAAATAAAAGCCAGCCTAAAGCAAGAAAAGACAGCTTAAGAAGTTCCTGTCTTGGTGTTCCTCCCCACCTCCCTAGAAGAATTTCAGCCTCCCTACTATTTCCAGTAGAATTGGTTGAGTAGCTTATCTGTAAACCAGATCAAAGCCATACAGATCCAGAGCATTCTACCATAATTAAGTTTCATTTCCCACTTCTGTAGCTTCTCTGATCCACCTTATATCACAACCCTGCAAATATCTGTGCCAGCATAATGCAGGGGGCAAGGATTCAATTAGTAAATCAGACTTCAATTAGTTTTAAATATATAGCCATAAAACCAGTTTAAGAGTTAGAAAACCTATCTGAATCCAAAAATGTAATAAATAATGCTTATTGAAAGAATGTTTCTAATCCATGTAAAAGTTCTTCCACTGCAGTAATTGACTTAAGAGGTACAACAGATTAAAGTTTTATGAAACTTCACAGCTGTAAAATATCCTATTTGGTTTGGGTTATTAATCAAAAAAGAGGCAAAATTTGTTTTTAACAAAAAAATGTTAAAAAATTAGTCTTGTTGTAATACAAAGTATATCCTAGCTGTCTGACATCTTGATTCAGAAAATCTAAGCAATGGCTGTTTTTCCCCACATAATTTATATTCAATTTATTGAGTATATCATGATGGCCTTCCTTCCATCATAAGCTTTAAATACTAAGCACATACACAAGTTACAACTGTGTGGAGCCAAATGTGTAAAACTCAAGCTGTACTGCACTATTTAAATATACTGCAGCTTGTAAGTTCTCCAGTAAAACATCATGTCTTTCACAGTTAAAATACTTGTTCTGAAATGGACTAAGATATCTTCATTATTAGTCTACTATCTAATCACCTACTACACTGAATCCCACAGACCAGCCTATTTTTTGTTTCAGTCACATAATTGAAATAATTAAACTTCATATTTCTGGACCTCTATAGCTTTGCTTTAGCCTGCAATGGTTGCCTTCAGGGATAAAGTGGAAACAATTGCATTGCTTATTCAGGTCCAGACTGTTCATTTTTGTGTGGATGGAATTATGCATACGTTTCTTCACAATTTACACTCCAAATGGGACTCCTGCCTAATGTTGATGTTAAGTGAATACTATCATAAGCACGTGCAGAAAGAGACCATATATGATATATAGGAAAGCAGTAGGTGAAGCCATTTGGTGAAATAATCGTACTCCTCAGTCATGTGAAAGCAAGGGTTGTCCAAAAAGAGTAAACAACAACTCTGTACATAATGAGTACAGAAGCCACAGATTAGTCCTCCTGTATTTTTATTTTGCCCAATGTTATGGGTAGTTAACCAGAGGAGTTTACTTTAGGAGATGACTAGAGAAAGAATTCAAAGTATTGACTGTCAGATTTGAAAGCAGGGGAAAGGCACCTTTAAGAGGCTTAATCACCCATCCCAATTACTGAAAGCAGTAGACAAATATTTCCAGTGAACTGTTTACTTACAGTGAACATGAATTGCAACAACATTTCCAAAGCCTTTTTCTTGGTCTGGAATCCGTTTTTTTTTGGGGGGGGGGTAGCAGGGGATGCACCTCTTAGATGCTACCTCCTTACCTCAGAAAGTCTTAACTCCCTAAAGCTGATTCCATTTCAGAAGCTGAAAACCCTGGTTTCTCCAGATGGTTATTATTCTCTTCCTTACATTGCCACTTTATTCTTTATTTAGCATAGTCTTTCATGTGTACTTCAACAGAATGAATGACACCCCCCCCCAATAAATAAATAAATACACATCTAGATTTAACTTACAGAAACAGCATCCAAACCTTAAAACATGCTTTGACCTACTCCAAGTATAAGATAGTGCTGAGTTAACCTTATCCAAAGGTGCAGTCATTTTTAGGTCACAGGAATAGGTATTTTAATTATTTCTCATATATTCTTCATGAGTTATCTGATGAAGTGCAAGCCTCATTCTTGAACCAAAAGATTACACAGTAACTCTTATTTCACCCTGAAAGTGCAAAAACAAGCCAGTAACAAAAACAAGCTGTTCAGTAGTGATTCAGCAAATGCACCAGAAATGCAACTCTTCTACTTGAAAAACTTGGGTTGTGTGTTACAACTCCAGAATGATTAGCTTTTTATCACACGTCTAAAAGCGTTTTTTAAGAAACCAGGAAGATATGGATGAATAAATTGTTGCAGTACTTATGGATTAAGCAAAGCTATTGAGTTTCAGGATAAAGAAAATACACACAGATTTTTACTTTTAAACACAGCTATGGGTCTTCTTTCAGACAGAATGAAGAATTGCAGCATCCCCCACCTCCCTGTTCCTTGTATCTCTTTCATGAATGATATTAAAGACTTCAAAGTATGGTTTTACATACTACATCAAGGAAAAGATTTTTCACTGCCTGGCCACTGATGGGGCAAGATCCCCACCTAGCGCATCCCGCACCGCATTGCAGCGGGTGCGACTCGGCATTCTCTCAGCCCCAGCAGGTACACGGCCAGGAGTAAAACATACATTGCATACATATACACATGTACTCACAGTATATTCACTGTTACTGCTTTGCGACTGCAAAAGAGTTGGTTGCAAATGCAGCTTCATTTGGCCTTTTAAGCATAATTTCAGGTGTGAGATAAGCCTACAAGAAATACAGGCATCAGATTAATTTTTCTCTCTAACATAAGGAAGAAGGAGTTGTACAAGACAAAAAAAGGACTAATTTCAAGGTAGGAGTGTTTAGAAGAGGGTGAGGTTCACTCACACAAAGTGCTAATCTTACAGAATTCCTACACTTACAGAAAAACAGCAAGGACTCACTTTGCACATACACAGTTCACCCATTAGAAATGACAGGAAGAACACAAACATATTAGAACACTGAAGTGTGGTTATTCACAACAGAAAGACTGTGCTCTACCTGTGCAATACAACCACAGCCCAAGTATTTGTATGAAGTGATTCTGAATACAGCTTTCTCTTGATCTCTAGGTGATGCTGTGTAAAATTGAAGGTCCATGCTTCAGAAAGATGAATACCGGAAACAAAGAGAAAGACATGGAAATAATTGCATAAATGAAAATCTTTACTTCTGGAGTTGGCTTGGAAACTATGATAGGAAAAATAAAGTTTACATTGTAAATGTCAACATGGGGCAGATGTTGACATGGGTCTTGTACATGTGTGAACTTCAGAATCAAAAGTGAAATTTATCTTTTGAACACTCAGAAACAATCTTAGGGTTGTAATCAGTACCAAAGTCTAGCTGGAGATTAATTACTAGTGGTGTACTGCAGGTGTAAAGACTGTGGCCAATACTTATTGACTCCTTCATTAGTGACCTAGATAATAGAATAGAGTGTACCACCAGAGCATTTGTAGATAATACAAAACTGGGAGGAGTGGTTGATACACCAGATAGTTGTGCTTCAACTCAGGAGGACCTCAGCACACTGAAAAATAAATCCAACAGCAACATCGTTAAATTCAACGCAGGGAAACGTCAAGTCCTGCACTCAAGGAGGAATAATCCCAGACAAAAGTACATGCTGTTAGTTGTACAGCCCCCCCCCCCCCGCCCCCAATGCCTACCATCTAGAAGACAACTCTAGAGAGAGCATTCTTGGGGTCTGGTTCCAGGGGACAACAAGCTGACCAGGAGCCATCAATATACCTTTGGAGGAAAGATAGCTAACAATATCCTGAATTGTATTTGGAAGAGCACTGACAGTAGGTCAAAGAAGGATTTCTTCCCCATCCCTCTTCAGTTCGGGCAGTCATATCAGCAGTGCTGGGTCCAGACTATTCCCCATTACAAGAGAGAAATGGACTTACTGAAGAAAGTTCAGCAAAGGGCTACAAACATGATTAAGCTTGTAGCACATGATGTCCCAGAATAGGCTGGGACCATTCAGCATGGAGAAAAAAAGTCTTTTGTGTATGTGGGGAGGTATTATATGCACACTGATAAGGCGCTCTGATTGGGGGAAGCGAAGATGAGGGAGCCAGACTTCTCTTCGCAGTGCTCACTTGACAGTGGTCAAGACACTAGAGACAAATTAAAACAAATGAAGTTTTATCTGAATACAGACTAACAAACAAAAACACCACAATTTTTGCATTGTAAGCATGACCAAACAGTGGCACAGGTTGCCCATAGAAATTGTGGAGTCTCTATTTGTGGAGATATTCAAAACCCAACTGCACATGGTCCTAGCATAAACTGCTTCAGCTGATCCTGCTTGAATTTAGGGTTTGAACTAGATGATCTCAGAGATCTCTTCCCAATCAAATGATTCCAGGATACTTGCTAGCTGCAACTAGTATTAGCTGCTTCTAAGTTTTGATCATATGTGATCTAGAATAAAGAGAAAGTGACATCCCATATCCTGCAGTTAATAAATAAATAAAAAGATACGGGACAGAAGCACACATTAGGAGGAGGCTGACCATGCGTTCTATTTCTGCACTGAGATTATTTAGATTGGGAAAATTGGGGCTTGGAATCCCAGAGAAAAGGTAAAGATGGTCCAGACTGAAGGAAAGAATCTGGAAACAGACAGGAAGATCCTGCAGATCAAGGAACAAACAGAAAAGCACCAGGGAATGCCCTCTGAGACTTTGTCTAGAAACATCTAAGCCTGGTAGTCATAAGTAACTGCACAGCACAAACCAAAATGACTTTCTACATGACCCACCTGAACCTGCAGCCATCTCACCAATAGGAAGATGAAGACAAGACAGTGAAAATAACCAGTGGTTGTGTTGGAGGCAGTGAAGGAGCATCTGAAATACTAAGTAAATGCTCTAATCTGGTTGGTTCTTAAATAAAAAAACAGTATCCAGATGCTATATGGGTTGTCATTTATCCTGAACTGCCTGTGACAGAGATCTAGCAAAATGAACACCATGAAATAAAAATAAGTAAAAAACATTCTTTTGTGATGCACATGCAAAGTTATAGTAAAGGGAACAAAGATCACTTGGGAAATATAAACTGTTTTCCTCTCTCTGCTCCACTTGAGCAAGTTCAAGACTTATAAGACGACAGTATTATTATGAAAGAGTGATAGCACCTCTAATAAAAAAAGACAGCATACTATACAGATTTTAAATATTTTCCTCCTCCTGATTTGGCTGTATGCCAGACAGTTGCACATCATGAAATAACCCTAGTAGCAGTTATGAGATCACCTTAGTTTTGC
This sequence comes from Anser cygnoides, assembly GCF_040182565.1. Lineage (NCBI taxonomy): Eukaryota > Metazoa > Chordata > Aves > Anseriformes > Anatidae > Anser > Anser cygnoides. Next base: position 39,065,166 of record NC_089874.1, on the reverse strand, counting down.
AGACTCAGTAGGAAACAAAATTCCACACTTGTCATATTTTACTCTAACTTCACACTGAGAAAACAGGCCCAATACATTACCCAAGTCTTTGTTTACTGCTGCTTCTTATATTTTGTCCTTAAATAAATACCCCCTTACATGCATCTTCTGTATGCTCCTCCCCCCCCTTTTTTTTTTTTTAAGTAAAAATACTTCCTTGATCATCCACAAAACAGTTTCCTTGGAAACTCACCCTGTATTAGGCATTATAATAAAGGTCAGTCCAGAGGCTAAGTCTAGCTGACTACATTTGGTTTGTGTGTGCAGCATTCAGAAATAACAGCTTTTATTTAGCAACTAATCTGACAACTTCAGAACTAAGGGAAAAGATATAGTAACACAGATAGCAGGATCCCATTTGTGTTGTATACAATCTCCTTCCTACTCTCTTCTTTGTTCCTCTAATTGCTTATGGTTTGCTCCAAATTAGGTTATTTTCTTGGAGCAAGAATCTTGTTTTCTAAATGTTTATGAAACACTTGGACACTCAGATTGTGTGCGCATATAAAAGAAACAGATGATAATGTAAAGAAGAGTTAACAGGTTCCCAACTTACTGTGAACTGAAATTTGTTGCTGTATTTTCAACACAACATTAAAGAATTCTGTCAAGAATCACAGAAGATAATGATTAGGGTTTTATTTGTTTTGCAGATTTAGAAGATCTTGAAGTGTTTTCTTACTGTTTCACATATGAATTTTAGCCCCCTATAAAATTAATAACTACTCTCTAAATGTAAAGAATTGTCAGAGAAGTCTACCTCAAGATGTATACATGCATGTCTTGTCAAATAAGAAAAGGTACTACAAAGTGGTGGTTACATTTTTGGGACACACTGTAGCTATTGCAATTTTACCATGTTAGTTAAGAGGTTACTATGGCTCCTTCCGATTTTAAGCATGAGACCAACCTTATGCTTGAGCTCAAACTTACCTCGTGCAAGTTACTTGGACATAAGCCCAGACTGCAGTGAGGAAGAAATCCTGTTTTCATGGTAGTCTGTAGCATAGGTTGAACCATGCATTTGTCTACAGTGAAGAGCAATGGCATGGGAACAGTACTACTTTCTCAGTCCATGTCTCTCATGCCACCTCCAGAAATGTCCAGTGAAAACAGCACATGACTGAGGTAGTGGAAAGAAGCTCATCTTCTCTTCTTGCTAGAGGCATGGGCCATCGGGTCCTTTTAAAACAGCACTGCACAGTACACGACACCAAGATCTGGACACCTACTGGTGCAGGTCCCACAGCATTCCATACTTCCCCTATTCCTGGGCCTCAGCAAATGGGTACACCAGGTTACCAAAATAGAGCTATTCAATGGCTGTCTGAGAAAGCTTTGTGGAGAAGTTACCAAAGAGGTATTTCAGGAAGGTGCATGCCATAAACAAATGAGGGTGAAGTAAAAAAATATATGAAGTTTGTTCAGCACCTATACCTATCCCAAGACCAGTGGCAGTTGGACATGATAGGAGAAACGCTGGGGAGGGCAAGAAAAACATACTTGTCCTGGAGTGAATTAGCAATGGCAAGATGTGTCTTTACAGGTCTAAAGAACAATGAAAAAAACTCTGCTCTTATTTCTTCCAGTTTAAAGCTTACCATCCTTACTGCTGTTAAATACAAGCAGGACAGTGTTGGCACACTTAAAAAGACTTTTTCCCCACATCTATGTATAATTTTCATTCTACCCAGGACTTTAGTGACACGTTGCCTGATAGGAATCATATTGTTCATGACCGGAAGGCACTCAGGAACGTGAAAGTAAATATGTTGTTTCCTCATTTAATAGCTAAGATAAAAGGTAAATTTCACTGTTATTCTGAAAGCACTGTTTTGGAATTTTTTTTTTAATTTCAGCCATGAAAAGGTGGTTGTCCCTGTCCCTTCCCACCCATCATTTGTTAATGAATGAAATATTCATTCATTAACAAAAGACTCTGCAAGAGCTATGAATGACTTAGAGTTCAGCCATGCCTGTTTGCTATGTCACCTGTTTCTCCCCGATAACTAACTCAAGGAACTTGGAAATGATCTGACAACACTGGTACAAAGTAGGAGTTCAAGCATCAGAGGAATCAACTGCTCTAACAGCAATTTGTTTAAAATCTGAATCCAATATTTCCTGCAAAATGTTTCAACCCAGCTTCTATTAGCACTAAAAGGCATCTTTTTACTTTGCTGTAACAGCAGAATCAACTATTTATCATAATAGCCTGCTAAACTGACAAAAAGAAAAAGTTCCTCACCTTTACACATCTCCCTAATGTTTAAATATTTAAAGCTCTTATCTGTCTGTCCCCATAATACTCTCTCTACACATGCCCAGCCAGTTCTGCAGCTGCTGAAAATCAATCCAGCTGCACTGAGGCAATGAAGCTTTAATGATTTGCACCAGGTGAGGACCATTACAGTCAGTGAATTCACACTGACATTCTGCTGGCGATCTCTCTGCTATTGCACTCACTGCAGCCACAACCAAGAAACAAGTACAAATACTGTCTCAACCATTTGACTCAAAGAATTTCAGTTAATGAAAGTCATATAATAAAGGTGATTTTTCCCCTGAAATTAAGTTTCCTAGAAGTAGAATTCTGATACTTCAAGACTTCACAAAATTGACTTTTACTTCATTCTTAAGACTGACACAGCAACATTATGTAGGACTAATAAGCATGAAATACTGTAAACAGAAAGTCATGAACAAGCATACTTCTTAAGTAGTCTTCCACATAGGAACACAGAGGTTTAAAATAATTAGTATTATTCAACAAAAGCTATGAATACAGTTCAGTCTTGGAAAAAAACAAGAAAGTGTTTTCCAAAGAGCAGAGACTTACTGTTTCATGACTGAGAGATAGTCAATTTAAGTGTCTTCCCCCCCACGCCCCCCCCCTTTCATTAGGTGGTAATTCAGCTCTTCATCTTTTCCAGTTTTCTTTACTCTCTTTCAGGTAATTACTGTCAGGGGCTCTGAAGTTAATGAGTTATACACAGCATATTTAGAAGTGAAATATGATTTTAGAGTATGAAGTTAAGTTAATGGAAGCATCAACCTGAATAGATGCAGAAGCCAGACATCTTTGAGATCAGAGCTTGATTGATTTTATAAGTCAGGTGTTCACATGAATAACTAACCCTTACTTAGTTCAAGGAGCATTTTGACAAGAAATTTGCACTGATGAGCTGTAAAGGCAGCCTTGTTATAAGAGGCTGCTTTGTGTTGTACTTTGTATTTTTTATCTTATGTAATTTCACTCTTAAATAATCTAAATTCTTAACATCATGGTAGGTCTATATATTCCTATAAAAGCATTTGCAAAGCTACTTATAAAATCTTCACAAATTAAGAAAGATGTGAAACTATTAATGTGAAAAGCATGACCCTACTTCTGTAAATATTACACTATGTATACAAATTAAGAAAGATGTGAAACTATTAATGTGAAAAGCATGACCCTACTTCTGTAAATATTACACTACATATAAAGGACACTTCATTGTCTCCTCTTTAGTGTTGTGATGAGACATAACAAAAGTTGACTAAGCATTTTCCGGTGACTTCAAGAGTTTACATTTAAGCTATCTACTACAAACAGGAACAATTTTCCTCTTCCTTCTTTCCACCCCCCAATAGCCCTTTTCATGAAGTTACTATCTAAAAGACTCACATGATTATTTTTGTGTTCCAGAATTACAGTCAATATTAGAAAACGTGTAGAAGGAGAAACTATGCAGAAAAGATACATATACTTGTTAACCACAAGAATATATTAACACCAGAACAATTTACCTCTGGAGACAGGAGACTCTTTAGCCCTTGATGTCTTTCATCCAAGAGACTTTCTTGGGAAAAAAAAAGTAGAAAACTAGGGAGCAGAACAGTAAGACCACATTAATTCACTTTACATCCTTTCAGAGAAACTCTAACATGTTGAAGATTCCACTGACTTTCTAGTCAATCAGTACCACTGTTTTACTATTAAGAATAAGGTAAGGATCATCTGATGAAATGCTAAGGCCTGTGTTAATGCACAGGTGGCTCAGAGTCCCTCTGTTGATGTGGATCTGTTAATCTATCACAATGTGTTATTAAAACAATCTGCTAAACAGCCAACAGGTGTCACTCTACATAATCAAAAGAAATTAAAATGAGACCTGTCTCACAGCCTTCAGTTTAGAATTGCCATTTAAAGAGAAATACATATTTTAAGGAATTTCACCCAGCCCAACGACAGGTTTTGTGAAGTGAAAATTAAGGTTTTTACATAACACTAAGAAGGCTTGAAGTCAGCCTAATTCCTGGCATCAGCGGGTTACACAGCCAAGATTTCTTCATTGCTAGAGGCAGGAGGGGAGGCTGACTTTCTAGATTCTGGCTTTGCCTTTGAGCTCATTTTCTTTATTTTAGATTATGACATAAGTAAAGTAGGTTTCAAAGCATTTAGAAGTAGAGAACACTACAAACACGACATGAAGTCCTGAACTATATGTACTTGTTCTGATTATTCATCTTCCAAAAAACTTTGTAGGATTAAGTCTGCCAGGCAGAACTTCATCCACAGATCAGCTAGCACCAATGTACGTATATTACACTGCATGTGACTTTACATGTTCCCTCACAACCAACATTAACATTGATTTATGTACTCTAAGCAACATAAAAGAGATTCCCCCTCCTCCCCCCCACCCCCCCCGGTTGGTGTAAGTGCATACTGTGAAGTTATCTCACTTCACAGATCCAAACCTGTTACCATCCAACTACAGCTTTAAAGCTGTAGAAACTGAGTAAGACAATGTAAAAAAAACAAAAACAATATTTGTTCTAATTCAATAGCAGTTCATCTAAGATTTTACAGATAAACACCTGGGATCTCAGCTCTGTCTGCAGCTGTAACATAAAAAGACAGTTGGCTGTAAGTGCTCATGCCATTTCAATCCATTGAGGCCCCAGCTCATGAAAGTAACAGAAATTCAACTATAAGACCCAAGTTGAAAATACTTTAAATATTACTTTGGCATTAATAGTTCAGTGAGGTCTAACACTGAATTTCAAAGTGTTTCTTTTTCTGTTTATGGATCAATAAATGCTACCACAAAGTTTCAGAAAAGAGCATTCATGCAGTGCTCCTTGTACAGAAATCCCACCCTGCTGCCCACCTGTTATGAGTTTGTAACAGTTCAGGACAAAATAAGAGTATGGTTTGTGTCAGTCATAAACCTCTACCCAATAAAAACTCCAGTACACCTTTGGATGATTAATAATATTAAAGACATTCTTTCTTGGCAGAAAAGAATGTTTTAGAAAAGAGCAAACATTCAGAACCCAGGCATAGAGAAGTCTGAATTCATACATATTCCCTGGTGCAGTAAAATCTACACAATATCTGTTCTGCAACCCCAACATGGGAGAACAAAAGGATAGCTGAGTATTAGAAAGAGCTGGCTTCTCCATCTGCACTGCTTAGCAGCAGCACCTGATGTAGTCTCCAGAGCAGAAACATCACTACAATTCACTACTACAAACCAGGGTGAGATGCTGGCACATCTGAGTCTAGTGAAGCTCAGACTTCAGCAAGGCCAGAATTTAGCCCAGGTTCTTGTTGCCTCAAGAGACGTGTGTTCACAGATATGAAGTACAGACATTTACACTGCCACAAGCTGTAGATTGTAGTTTTATTTTGAAGGAAAAGTCTTATGGAAACCTATTGGATGCTCATGCATTATTAATTTTCTTCAGCTATAAAAATATAAAATGGAATGTACAATAACATGTTGTTTATTGCTTATGCCTGTGTGATGCTCAGAAACTCGGATCTCCTGCCAGACACTTATAAGCAGAACTGTTCCACCTCATGTTGATGACACAGCTCCATCAAACAGCACTAATCAAATTGCCCAGGGCCTTCCAAACAAACTGTTAAACTGCATCATCAAAAAAAATAGTTGAATGCTACTGCCCATCTTAGTCTTATACTGACAGCATGAACTGGAAAGCCTCCAAATATATTATAAAAATATAATAGCTTCTGCAGATTTGCTTCTGAAATTCTAGCCATGTTACATCATTGTCCTTAAATGAATGGCAGCTGATAGCTATCACAATATTTAGAGGCTTACAAAGAAAAATGTTCCACTTTAAAGGTAGCAATGTGTTAGCATCAGATTGTAACATGCCGAATGACAAATATTCCTTCTTATCTCAAAAAGCTGCTAATACTAGTCTGTTTGTTACTCTAAACATTTCACAGTATTTAAATAAATAATTCCAAATAACAAACCCATTCTGGTTTTCTTAGTTCTCTACCAAAGAAATATTAGGCCTTGCACTGACAGAAGATGACCTTAGTAATATTAAGTTTTGGTTATTTTTCTTGAAAGCAAGCATTTAGGTATCAGTCTCACAGATGGGAGGAATAAAATTGCCCTTATGGACCTGTTTCTTTCATTAATGGAAAGAGTCAGGAACTTTTTTGGTTAGTTGTTCATCTCCCTCTTGGCTGTCACCAGTCTTATGTTTTCTGCTTTGCTTTAAGGCTTTAACAGTGTTTTCAAGTGGATGAAGAAGCAGCAGCTGGTAGGATGAAGTCTTCAGGAAACAGGCAATGTTCAGACTGGAGAAAGGCTCTGGCATTATAAGTGGTATCCTAGGAAACCAGAAGTGCCCTGAAATCATGTGTGTGCCCTCCTCTCAAGGACACCTTAAAAAAATAGACTAACTGCCTTTCTGTAATAAAGGCTTTCTATTTAGAATGAGTGACAAAATTTTGAGGAAGACACTCTTATTGGGGGCAGTACATGTATCCAGTTGTTAGCGGATCCTCGCTGTTATACTGTTGGCCAAATCTGTATTAGTGAATAGTGTACATTGTAAACAAATCTGTGGAACAAAATGGTTGATGTCGAACATCTAAAATTAACATTATGTGGTTTAGCTCTGGCAGGCAGCTGAGCACCGCACAGCCAATCTCTCACTCTCTCCAGGGGGCATGGGGGAGAGAACAGGAAAATAAAAGTATTAGAACTCATACGTACATAGAAGGACGGGTTACTAGGTAAAGCAAATACCACATGCACAAGCAAAGCAAAACAAGGATTTCATTCAGTACTTCCCATTGGGAGACAGACAGATGTTCAGCCACTTGCAGGAAAGTGGGGCTTATCACAAGCCACTTGAAACATCCCCCTCTTCCTCCTTCTTTCCTGCAGCTGTTGTTGCTAAGTGTGATGCCATGAAACACGAGATCTCTTTTGCCAGGCTGGGTCAGTTGTGTGGCTGACTCCCCCCCCCCTCCCAGCCAGCTTCTTGGGCACCTCCAACCCCCTTGCATGGCAAGGCAGCATGAAAAGCAGAGAAGTCCTTGGATCTGTGTAAGCACTGTTGTGCAACAACTAAGACAATGGTGTGCTATAAACACCATTTTGGTCATAAATCCAAAGCCCTGGGGACCAGCACTGCACGGGGTTTCTACCCACTACATCATCTTTCTTGCACAGAAAGACGCTTACCCCAATAGCTGAGACTCTGGTTTGTACAGGTGGGGAGGAAGAGAAATTCTCTTTCACTTGGTTGGCCTCTTCAGACAGTTTCTCCACAGCCAAGACGCAAGCCTTTAGGGAAGAGAGGAGACTTGTTTGTACTGCCATAGTTGTTTAGCCAATTCATCCACACTGGGTTCCTCCTCATCTTTTCATGTCGTTACTGCCAATGAGCTGGCATAAGATGATGGTACACTCTGTAGAAACTAGTATCTATCCAAACATGTTTGTGCTTACCACGAGGTAAAGTTTGCTTTCACATTAAGGCACCTTTTTCATACAGCCTGTTGTTGAATCTTAACAAATATTTAAGAACATTCTTCAAAATCAAGCTTACTTATATGCACTTGAACTTCTGAGTTTTTTTTTTTTTTAATGGCTGAAAAGGAAACTTAGAATCAACATAAGTAATTTCACTGAAAACAGACAAGGTGAAGGAAGTACTCAAACTCCTCAGCATCAAACTGTAGAACTCAAGAGCACTTACCTGCCAGCTTCTGAACTTAAGTCACTTCCAAATTGCCTCACAATGAAGTAGTACTACCAGGGTTTTGCTGTACTTAGAAGGCACCACCAACATAACTAGCTCAGAGTCTCTAAAACCATTTCACAGAGATGGTAGAAAACATGAAGAAGAAAAAGCAGCCTACTGGGGAACACCAAGTCCATTTCACTGTGATAGAAAAAGCACCCTAGATAAGCTGAGTCTTAAACCCCCCTGGAGAAATAATTCCCCCCACCTCCTCATGCTTCCTATATAGCAAAGGTCAAATAATCCACACCTGGCAGCTTTCACTTAACAAGGGTGGAGCCAAGAGACCTTGTGGAATAGGCTCATCTACCCGGTTTCAATGTTTTAAAGTCAATTGCTCCTTATCACTAACAGAAATAACCTGACAAGGGGCTTAGTGCTTAGAGTTGACCTAATGAATTAACTACAAAAGGTGCACAAGGGTCATATTTCTGTTAGTCATTCTGTGAGGAAAATTAGTAAGAACCTGTTAAATATATATATATAAATAAAAATAAATTAAATAATAAGGTAAAGAAAAAAAGAAAATGATCTTAAAGGCAAAATTGCTATAATAGATTTTCATCGTGTATAGTTGTGACAGATAAAGAATATAGCAATCAGAATTACTTTTCTTGACGTTAATGTTATTTAAATTTGTTTTTCTGAGATTTCTTCCTTATGAAGGGCTTTTCAAAATTTAGCACCATGACCTGTGACTACAGCATTTACTTCAGCTGCATATAAACTATCATGTATAAATGCCAGGATCTGGACCCTCACTCACTATTCAGGTCAAGGACTGGGCTGAAAGTTTTGGCTTTAATTTGGTTACATGCCTACATTGCTGTTTTCTGGCAGGTCATGCGAAGAAGATTGGCTGGCTTGGGAGAGCTTATGGCTTTTAGCCTGCAGCCAAAGTGTTCTTCTAGATCTGGAAGTTTGAAGATGGTTGCAGTCTCCAAGCTCAGATACAACCACATATTGGTCTGGCGCAACTGATTTTTGTCTTCCTTGCACTACCTGTTCCTTCACCTTCTCTTCAGATACAAGAACATGTGTCTCTTTCACACTCCTTCATTAGTAAACAAACCAGGATAGATTAAAGTCTCTTTCTTCAAGTCAGTTAGATACCTGCCTTTGGTTTCAGTGAGAACTCAGACACTAACAACTGAAGTTTCTTCTGGATGGTGTTTCTTCTGTATAGGATAATTTCATTTCCCTTTTGAAGACTTACAGGGATGTAGTAACAAAAGCAAAGGCATAAAATAGCACCTGAGGCATAGGCTACTTTTGAGCCTGCAGCAGACTATAGGTATGATATCATTTCAGACAAACGTGATCTACATAATGTGAAGCGTTCCAGCATGCTTACAATCTGCCACAGGCCAGAAAATGTGACCGTCATTTTAAAACTGTATGGAAAAGAAAACAAAAACAACAACAAATTAAGAGAAGGAACTTTTCCTTCACCTAAATTTTATTATTTTGCAACTACTTCAGGTGTCCACAAGGAATTATGCCCCCCCCCGCTACCCAATAAAGACATTGTGGTATAATTTCAGTTCACGCCAGAAGATATTCTTCTCACTGAAGTACAGTTAAGCCCCATAAAGTGCCAAAAAAAAAAATGCCAAAAAGTAATGTATTTACAAGTTAGTTTTACATGTTGGCGTTATTTACTTGTCTGGTCTTGCATTCAGGGCTTGATCTATCTGGGGGGGAACATGTAATGCCATGCAAGGTTGTTTGGTTATATGACTGGCAAAATGACTTTAAAAAATTTTGAACTGTTTGTATAGAAGCAAAATACAGAAGAGTACACTATTCCAAAGGGAAATGTAGAAACTACCTGTTGCTTCTCAGGTTTAAAGTTTTCCCTTAAAATGTTAACATCAGCTGTTTGAGTACAATTCTTACATATACATGAACATTTTCCTCTCCAATTTCCAACTTGGAGTGCAACATTTTTCATCATACTCTTAGATCAGGATTCTGATTCAGAGGAGTCAGAAGAGAGCTTTTGTAGCAAGAAAATTTATTTTAGGAGGTTCCTTAAAATTAATTTTTCCTTTCAAATAATCATATCTTTCTTGGCTGCAAGATATTCACAGATATACAGAACAAACATCCACCTTGAATCCAGCCAGCTACAGATCAGTTCCATCCATCTCTAAAAGAGTTTTCAGAAAACTTGACAGATGTAAGAATAAAAGGGATTCTGTATTAATGAGAACACTATCTCTAGCTTTACTGGGTTATTTTTTTGTTGCTTGTTGAAAGCAGTAATGTCTTTTTTTTAAGACTAATTTCAATAGCACTTCCTGCATATGCTTCTCTCTGTGAGTAACGCAGGGTTTGGGAAGACACCAGTCATAATGTTTTGAATCCTCTACTCCAGTTAAAGTAAAATATACATCGGGATAGGGGCTTTCACAGTCCAGTACTACTGAGGACAGTAACTCCTTCAGTAGCCCTAATTTGATGTGTTCTGTTGCAAACTATACAACAGATATAACTATTGAGAATGCATCTGGATGTACCTTAACCTCAGCAGATTCCAGTATTGTAGCAAAAGAGGTGGGCTAGTTCCTGGTTCTTCCTCCACCGAAATACGGGGTTTTTAGTACACTCTAGTCCATACACCTATCCTGTTCTTTAAGAATATCTGCATCCCTGGTCATTTTTTCTTCTGTCTAGGCATGCAAGAGTTCCCTTGCCACTAACAAAAACAGCCCTGAAGTCACAGAGGAGCAAAGCCATAGCTTACGCTCTTCCTGTAAATTCCCACTTCAGCTCCTCTTCTTCCTTGCCTGTTTTCTTCTTTATCAGTGAAGAATATGCTCCCTAAAGATGAAATTGGCCTAGGGGATCTGAAGCCGATATGACAATTTAGTTCCATATTGGTGCCATTTGATGAAAGAATTATATCTTGTCCTTCTGGAAACTGTATAGAAAAAGAGCAAATCCTATCACCATCTTGTTCGATCTGGGGACCAGATCTGGGGACCAGATCTTGGTACCAGATAATAATTTCCTATTTGCAGGAAATTTTCTTTGAAAAATGAAATTGTTTCCTCTACTCAGTTAACAGACATGGGCAAAGTCTAAGGAAGATTTTCCCGCAGTACTCTTCTGTGAAGCTCTCTGTCTAGTTCCCACAAACATAAACCGTCTGATAGACTAAGCGCAAAAATCTGTGACTGGACAGCCACACGCTTTTCTGGACAGCCTCAAGTTAGCAGTACTGTAGATTTACTACTGAATATTGTTCCAAATATATATTATGTAATTTTACTTTCAGAGTGATTATTATTTTTCCTCATTCCTCAATATTTCTTTAAGAGAAATCACAGGTATTCTCTTAAGCAGCTGTACCACTATACAATGTGATTTAGTTGATATTTAAAAATCCAAATAATCAGTAAAAATTGTGCCAAGAAATCCCATACATTCTCAAATTTGTTTGCTATCTGTACATGCTATTTAGTAAACACTCATTTACAGATACATATGTATATCAAGACAGATTTATAAACAATTAGGAAGCAGGAGAAAAATTGAATTTGTAATTGATATAATTCCCAGTAAATAATTAAACATCCAGTTTAATGGTGTAAGTAACAACACGTAGCAGGCATTATTTTAGAACAGTCAAACAAAAATAATCCAAAAAAGCCCTCTGTATTCATAGTGACAATTCTCTTATGACAGCATCACAGAAAAAGGTTGTAATTAATGCAAAAAATAAAGCGGACAATCTATTAACATAATCTGAATAAAATCCTTCCACTGTTAAATGCAGGCACTAAGTGCTAGTATAATACTTTATTAATTAACAAAGTATTTATCCACTGGGAAATGAGGATAAAAGACTGTACACTTTGTCAGGCTCCAGAAAAATGTGTTAGCTCTTCATAAGAAATGCATAAAATTCAAACAAAAGAATGATTATCTCTTTAAACCAATTACATTTAATCTCAGAAGAAAGAATGAATAAATTGGTTCCTTCATGTTACTGTGATACACCACTAAAATTACACAGATCACAGTCCTTTATAGATTTCAATGCTAATATCAAGCTATTCTCTTGAACTGCTAGAAGTATTAGTATACTGTAAAGATTTTTAAGTTATAGGAATTTTTTAAGAGGAAAAACAGTTTTCTCAAAGTTTTACTTTAAATAACTCTGGTCAAATGAAAGACAAGCTGCTTTCTAAACTGCTTTCATCACATAGCATAGACACCCTGGCCAGACACCTTTATACAGAATATCCTTATCCTATTTATGCTGTCAGAGTGGTTTACACTTGCCATATGCTCTGCAAATCTTGCTTCTCCTACACTTAAACTTTGTAAATGCTACATTTGCAGATAATCATATTTTAACTAATTGTAAATAGTTTCTCATCCATTTTCTGTAAAAAAAGAAAAACTAAAAAAAAAACCTTCCAAACTACAAAGATTTATAAATTAAAATAATAATAATAAAAAAATAGCCTATTCAAAAAGTCTTAAGAGAAAATATTTTACAGAAAGCAAAGGAAACTAGAAAAGTAAATAGAAGAATTAGATAGAAGAATACTGCTTAATGAGAGACTACAGTCTCTTCCTAAGAAAGGAAGGAAGGGAAGAACGAAGGGAGGAAGGGAGGGGGGGAGGGAGGAAGAGAGGAAGGGGGGAAGGGGGGAAAGGGGGAAGGGAGGAAGGGAAGAAGGGAGGGAGGGAGGGAGGAAGAGAGAGAGAGAGAGGGAGAGAGAGAGAGAGAGAGAGAACTTTTATTGTAAAATAGTTCAAAAGTTTCCAGTCTTGTCTAAAAAACTGGCAAAAGTTTATTTGGATAAACTTTCATATTTTCTGTAAGTTCTCATTTTCCAGATCATTTGTAGGCCTCATCTCCTTTAACATAATAAAACATAAAAGGATTGCATTGTAAAATTAAAAATCTGCTCACAGCATAAATACTTCAGAGCCTAACTTCATCACCAATTTATGAACTCTGAAGAGTAAAAATAGTCTTGGTATGCAGGCCATTCCATACAGAATGTTTCATGTGAGAAGCCTCAATCCTCCTCCAAGATTGTTCTTCTTGCCGGATGGGGTACTTTGAATACTACATTAAGTGAGAACTAAACTTAAAAAAGAAGTATAAGTAATTTGTTACTGGCCATTGCCCAGACAGAGCACAACAGCAGGTGGTATCAGTCTGACCTCATAAAATTAATTCTGACTTTGCCATGAGAAGGTAAAAGAGGCATTTATATAACCATGTATGATAATAATAATTAAATACAAAACAAAGCAAACCAACAACAACATAAAAATGACTGTGGTCGCTCTGTAGTCTTGAATCCTACATAAGGAGGAGGGTATTTCTGTAGGGAAAGATGTAGCTGCATATCTTGCCTTTTCTATGATATCAGAGAAAAACAGATGTTAAGCAGAACACTTCATTCAAGAAATCTCCCATCCATGGTTTTGGGATAATGATCTTCTTTAATCCAAAACTGTCTTGTATTATCATGGGCCTTCAATATGAGGGCCAGACTGCTAGAGAAGATTAAAAGCACAAATTTTTTAAATGATATTTTCTTTGTGCAGAATACAGTCACTGGAGGATATCATTTGAAAAACACTCTGGTTGGGGTACAAGATCAATGGCACAAATCTGTTTTTTATCCAGTGTTCAGCAAACACACAGGATTTTCCTTTGTATCAGATTTTAATTCTGTTTTTGAACAATTCTGAAGTTTTTCACGAAGCTTTTCTTCAGAAATGTGGATGAAATTTATTGTTTTGAAAGACTTCTCATGAAATACAAGCAGAGTTCATATGGAATCCTACCTGGTTGTTATCTTTCCCACTTATCTTAACAAATAAAATATTCATAGAATTTGTTCCTACTCACTCTGAACATAACTGAAATGTAAAAGATTTCCCTTACTGTAAATTCAGAGCTCCCAACCAAACTACATTGCTGGGATGCCCAAAGTAGCAAGTTTTCAGAGCTTCTAGACTTCCAACTCACAATCAAGGTGCAAGAGAGCTACATATTCCAGGACTAATCTAATTCTAGAATTTTCTAAAGTAAATATAAGATATTAAAATACAATTTTGATGTTCTGTTGTGAACTGTGATCATTTTCCAAAACAGTTCTTGGATTCCTCTTGAATTGCAACTTTTAACTAGCTTATAAGTGTTGAATTCATATTAGTTTCATTTCCCCTTTATGGCATAACATTCTAGAAATAAAAGGATGGAAGTAAAAAGACAGGAAAGCTACAATTCTCATTACAATTAGTAAGTGATGATTTTTTTCCTTTAACATTCAAATAAATTAATAAAAAATATTTCTACAAGGGAGCATTGACAATCTAACTTATAATGCAGTGCATCACTTGTGTAATCTCAAGTTTCTCAAACTGAATGAATTTATGAAACTCAACATTGTCTGAATTATTTATTTTCTTACGTATATATGACATGATCAATCTTATTAGATAATTTGAATTTTTCACTTTTTGTTTGGCTTTTGTTGTTACTATTGTTCCATTTTACAGAATAAGAAATAGCAACTTTCCCAAAGGTACAGAACATCTCTTGCTCAGAACCAGAGCTAAAAGCCAGGTGGTCATAACTTGTCTCAGTAATTCACTTGTTAATTTTTCAGTAACAGCATCAATATATTACAAAAGAGATTCTTGGAAGTTCATATCCTTATGGAAGTTATGAGAAGGGTGACTTCGCTTGCATGAAGCCTTACTACAGAATGAAAAGCTCTGCTTGTTGCTACCTGTTCTGTATAGAGCTCTGCTAGAGATATATACTACTATCTTTCTCCTAATGTCTTTGCATTTTCAATATCTTTCTGAAGCACTTTTGTTACATACTTAATGTTGTTACAGGTGCAAAACTGTAATTTCAATTTTGAATACAGTTGCACATGTGCCTCAGAAACACTGAAGGCCAGAACTCTATGCCGCTAACAGAGATTGTGGGTCAACAACATTTTTCTTTACTTGCTAATGCTTTATTGTCTCTTACTATACATTGAAATAATAATGGTAATTTATGCAGATATTTTGTATGCATAGCAAATAATGAGAAACACCTGCAGAAATTTCCCTCCTTCTCTGAGTTCAGCAACTAATTATATTTTTAAATAATGGCTACCATTGAACACAATTATCCAAATCACTTCAAGTAATGGAATCTTTTAAAGGTGTTTTTGAAAATTTTCACACAGTTTTTAAACAGTCTTTTTATATACCGGATAGAAGACAAAGAATGTGGTAAGCAGCTTAGTAACCCAAAAATGTTTTGGCAGCTATAAATCATGCTGTGATTTTTTTATTTAATTTTATTTTTTTTCAGTCTTCTGCAGCTAATGCTTCTTTGCGGATTAAAAAAAGGGGGGGGGGGGGGGGAAGGATTTCCCCATTACTTTATCTTCCTGATTAAAATTCATGGCTGCTATATATTAAAAATAAACTACAGGAAAAAATAAAATACCCAGCCACTCCAGTTCAAGTGTCTGACTCAGCAAATCTCGACTTTCCAAAGCAGAGATTTGAAAGCAGAAGGGGTGATGGAAAACAGCACTCTCATGAATAAGGAATGAGCATCTAATTTAAGGAGAAGTGTAGACCAAAGGTCTCTGGAGACTAAAGTAATAGCCATTCAACTAAGAGTTACTCTTAGATCTTAGATCTTTGTATCTTTTATGTTTAACATTCTTTCCCAATTTTTAAGTAAATGGGACATATTGGTTGGTTTTCGCTGTACTCTACTTTCCAAATAAATAAGTGAAGAAGAGCAAAAGAAAATCACAAAACAACTGCAACAATCAATTCAGCTCCTAGATTTGATTCTCTATATCTGCTTCGAAGCTAGAGAAGTGGGTCATTTTTAATTCAGCACCTCTTCTACTTACTGTTTTTACTTCTAAGCTTTCAGGAATGATATAACAAAAGACAAAACTATTTCAAATACATTTAAAAACAAACAAAACCCACAATAAATGAAACAAAGGATTACCTAAAATCTCTATGGTATTTTCTGACTTATTTCCAGATGTCTAACCAGAAGTTTCTCATATTTCATAACATTTGGCTAAGCCTGTAACTCTAACTGTCATATTGTTCACAACAGAGCCACCATCAGCCTTCTCAATAGTGAATTTTGCGAACTCAAATAAGGTAGATCAAAATTAACTCAAGGCGAGGATGCCGTGCTACAGGAAAATAATAGGCCATGGGGTAGAGGTGATTACTGCCTGTAGAAGAATCCATCCTACTGTGCTCTAGACACCGTCTCACACATTCTAATCTAATTCAAAGTGGTGGTAGCAGAAAGCCAGTTCTATTCTCTAGAGCTCTGACACAATATAGAGTCATGCTATTGCTGCTGCTGTAGCTTGTACCCTAGGTCTACTTTGCTTCGAGGAGTCATAGTCAGTTCCTGACTACATATCTCACTCTTTGCTGCTCTTGTCTTTTTTTTTTCTTTTTTTTTTTTTTTATTCCAGAGTAGATGAATGTATATTTTGTTATAAATACAGCTTATTCTTCAATGATATTATATTGTACATGACAAGTCTCATGGAACATCCACATTGTCTGACATCCAACATAAAAAGTTTTGGTAAACACAGAAGCCATAAAATTGAGACATATCAGGCAGGTTGTGAATCTTAATTCTCACTGGGGACTCTCCAGCAGAGATGGCAAAAATCACCAGTTCAGCCTCAATAAAGGCTATTTTTCTATAGTATCACAGTTTCATAGTACACCAAAATAGGTCAATTAGAGTCAAAAAGAGGGAAATTAGGATTCAGTTATATGTATGATACCCCTGTGTGAAATGAGAGTTTTTTTCTAACTCATTTTCCTGAAGCGAGACAGTCACATAATATAAATGTGGGAACTGATACTTATAGTTCACCCTTTGAAAAGAAGCCAAGAATTAACTTCTAATTTTGAGTTAATCAGAACAAGAATAAAACAGTTTGGAGATGCACTGGTACACCTTCTTTCACACTTTATGGACAAATAATAGAAATTATGCTTCATATCCTCAAATCAGTATCTCATACCTGTACACAGCTCCAGGAGGTAATGTGCCACATCATGGCTATCATATTACTATTTTCTTATTTGCCATGTTTTAAAAAACATTATATGAATTCAATAATGAGGTGTATATTAATAACTTTAAAAGCATCTATATTTACTAATTTTAAAATTATATCCATTACTTGAATTTTGAAATGTACATTAAAAAACATATCTTGATTTTTTTTTGTGCAACTTTCTTACAGTTTTGAAAATTAACAAAATATTCCATGATATGCAACAATGGAATCCCCCCTTGCAAACAGTTTAAAATTAATTTTAACAGCTACTTTGAATCTTCAGCACAAGAAAGATGTGGACCTGATTGAACAAGTCCAGAGGAGGGCTACAAAGATGATCAGGGGGCTGGAGCACCTCTCCTATGAAGAAAGGCTGAGAGAGCTGGGGATGTTCAACCTGGAAAAGAGAAGGCTCGGGGGAGACCTCGTTGTAGCCTTTCAATA